>NC_043766.1:6764213-7064213 GCF_902148845.1 Salarias fasciatus | reverse complement strand
GCACAGGGTGCGCTCGCGAACAACACCAGCGTAGCCAGGAGAGGTGGGAGCCGTAATGGTGGACGCAGAGACACTAAAAACTCAGGTCTTTTTTTTCTTTCATGTTGTGATTTTTTTTTTTTTTTAAATAATTGAAGTTATATAAACTGGAGTTTAAAAAAATAAAAGAGGAAAATGAGCAAATGTGACAGTTTGGTTATTTTTAAGCAATTATTTGAATTTACAGGGGAAAATACATACCGTGATATATATCGTTACCGTGATATGAAATTTCTGATACCGTGATATAAGATTTTGTTCATACCGCCCAACCCTACCCACTAGTGGCTCTATAGGAGAACTACATCATTTTCAACATTTTTCATTTCTGTGTAAATGGACATTGTTTAAAAAAGGTTCTCATCTGAATGCAAAACTTTTCTGAGGTAAAAATGAAATAAATACTGCATTTCGATTTAAAACATAATTTAAAGACATTCTAAGAGTGAATTAAAATGTTGACCCTGTAAAACAGTGCCTCAAAATTATAGGCTAAAGGCCAAATCCAGCTCACCCTGTTGGTGAGATCCAGAATGTGATGGACACAAATAACAAATTAACTACATTTTTATATAATGGATGCGAAGAAAATACAAAATAGATTGTGTGTTGTTGTTTTGTTTGCTCAAAAATATTCTAAAAACATTTTCACATTGACACTGCTCTTTTTTTTATTAGCTTGAGAAGATTGTTGTGTAAATGTGTGTGTGTTTCTGAATGACATACTGCAGAGTGAAGACTGAAAGGTTGACAAACCTCGGACAAGTGGACGGTTGTTTATCATCACTTCTGCATCACAACTGGCCACAGCCTAATATTTTCTTTTCTTTTCTTTTTTTTTCCCTTTTTCAAATTGGTTTATTGGTTTCAGGTCTTTATTCAGAATCAAACTCAAACAACTCTGTTAATCCCAATTGGGGTGGTTCAAGAGTCTATCCAGCTTAGCTGAGAAAAAAAAACAAAACAAAACGTAATAAGCGTGTTAACAGAGGCACAACCACATAGCATTCAAAATATTCCAAAAGCAAGATACCTCATCTGTTCTGTGCAAATCTAACAAAGTTCAACCGCCTAATGGCTGAATGAACAAATGACTTAAAAAGACAGTTTGTTCTCAATAGTGGCCTGAGGGCATTAAGATGAATTCAGAGGGAAGTCTCAGTGGAAAACTGTTTCCTGAGCTTTTTGGACAACCCGCTGTACAAACAGCAAACAAAAGTTCTCTGCTGGACAAAAATTGTCTGGAGTAAAGTGACACAATGCGGTGAAGTCAGTTTTTTTGTCTTTAATGAAGAGACCCCAAAATGGACAAATAAGAAAACAAGGTTAAAATGCTTTAAATAAAAGACTTGCAAACAAATGCAAGGTATTTTATTTCTGCAATTAAAAGGGTTAAATTTCTCAAAAGCAAATGAGCCCTTGACCTTGCATCACAACAGAATCAGATTTGACGCAAGATATCAATTTTGAAATGTGCACATTATTAGGCTTTGCATTTGAAACAGAGTCACCTTTGTGGCAGGAACCACAGGGTCAGCCTCCACTCCCAACCTGTTCAGCCTGTTGCCCGTTCAACTCGTTTCCTTCATTTGCTCGCCTGACAGATCCTGACTACTGCAGATTACTAACACACTACAAGAGCTGCAGTTTTGGATGTGCTCTGACTCAGTTTCCTTATCATTCCAGTGTGGTTTCTACTAAAACCGTTAATGGAGCTTATTTTAGGTTTTCTGCTGTATGATTGGTAAGATCATGCAAAATATTCAGACGAATTTCTGATGATATATTATCTAACAATGCGCAGTGTGATTCACTTGATCTGAAAACATCTGTGTTGATGAAAAACTATACATTCTGTTTCATGATGTTCCTGATTTATAGGATTGTGTTACGGTTTTGTTCATTGCCACATGAAATCTCTTTTTGTGATGTTGCTGCTTAGTCAAACCTCAAACATTTATTTATGTCTACAATAACAGAAATTGTGTTCAAAGCCACCCAAAAAAAGCAAGTGCATCAAAGTTGTAATCATCTTTCAAAGGCAGGAGGTAAGATTGTGAAACAATAATAAAATCTGACATCATTAAGTGACTTGCTGTTAAAACACATTTCCAGACTGACTTATTTGGTTTTCCGTCTCAAGGCTCCCCTCATTCAACTGTGACCTATAGTATCTGTAAAGAGTCTCTTCTGTCATTTTGCACTTTAATTCCAGTTTTTTTTTTTTTTTCCCAGGCAAGTCTTTTCTTCTTCTTTTTTTTATACCTCCTCTGTTCTTCCAGGGTTATGCTCATTGGCCCAGTTCTTTCTGCCTGAGACGCCCCAGCACATCTCCGATGTCTTCTCTTTTTTTCCCCCCTCGCAGGCCTCCCTCTCTCACTCTCTTCCCTCACTCTGTGCCTTTGTTTATCTTTATCTCAACACTCCTCATCCTTCTGTCAGTGTTTAACTTTTAGTTTCTCTTCCCATCCCGCCACACACAAAGAGGCAGAAAAGGGAGCCATCTTACACCGAGGACTTCTTGTCTCCTTCTCTAAAGAAGCGTCTCAATTGAAATTCTTTTTAAATTCCACGAGGTGACTCATAGGGAAGATAAACTCGTCATCTTGTGACTGAGAAACATGCACACACATCAACACAAGCAGCTTTCAGGTCTTCACAGGAATTTAATGAGCTTGTAGTCTCCACTAAAAAAAATGCAAACAGCGTCATCTTCAGCATTACAGAGTGAATTCAGACGTTTAATCTGTTGTTAATGCACAAAACACCAGCTTTAGCGTCAGTTTTGCTCATTCCTCTAAATTTATTCTATCAATAATTACATTTAATTAATTGGTATTTTGAACATAATTTATTTAGAATCACACTGATGTTTGACAGGTTAATGTGGGCCGTGAGACAAATCTTGATAATTGTGCATAATGTTGATGTCAGGTAGAAGCCCTAATAATATTGTCAAGTAAGACTGGGCGACATGGCCCAAAATTCACGTCTCGATTTTTGTTTTCTCTAAGAATGAGGATATATTATATAACTCTAGATACATATTTTTTTTATGATAAATACAATTCTGGATTGAAGGGCCCATTCATACCAGGCATTCACGTGCATTTCGGGTGATCAGTTCACAAGGGATGAAGACAAAAGACAAGTGTGAAAAGGTACAAACAATGCTTTTACTCAAACCACTTCCCAAGGTGGTCTGAGATGCATGTGACCACAAACATTTTGTAGTGTGACCATTCATGTGTCGCAAATGCATGCCCGTGCTGCAGCGTAGCAGAAAAATCCAACATAAGTGAGACATACACGTCATCAGTGCTCAGCGCTTTTGTGGACAAAAGAATGAGCTGGTCCAAGCAATGCACTCTTTCCAATTTTTCAGAGAAACTATGGAAAGAAACACCAACATCCACGCTTGGGGTTCTGCAAAGACACAGTGCCTGAAGTGGCCTGGGCAGAGGATACCATCCAGCGCCAAGTCACAAGCTGGATGACTCATAACTGCGTGCCATATTCGATTCATCTATGTGAAACATTGAAAAAAACTCTCATTCATTCTACTAAAACTCACACGGCCTAACATTTTATCACTGTCAAACACTCTAAAACTCGAAAACATTCTAAAACTGTCACACATCTAAAATTGTCAGTCCAAAAACATGCATGTGTGGTTCATTGGAAGTCCTAAATTGCCCTGAATAAGTGTGTGTGGCTCTCTGTCTATGTGTAGGTCCTGCATTACGCCGGCCAACTGTCCAGGGTTTACCCTGCTTTCGCCCATAAGTAGCTGGGATTGGCTTCAGCGCCTCACGACCCTGAAAAGGACAAGCAGTACAGAAGATGAGCGAGTAATCGAGGTGAACCGGCCTCGGGCCTCTACGGTACTCCACCTTAAATGCCGTATCGACTGAGTTCATGTTTGTACTCAAAATTTAGAGCTGGTATGATGATCACCCATTTAAGATCTTTGCAACTTTAATTGGTGCATTAGAAATATTTGATTTCAAGAATTTCTATATACATAAACTTGCTGATAAATTTTGATAAATTTATAAGAAGACCTATATGAGGGTATGTGATGTTATAATGCTGAGATATCATGGTGAATCCTAAAAAAAGGACTTGTACAACAACAGTAAAAATTCTTGATGTCTGTGAAAGTGTATCTATGTGTTTTGATGGAGATACCAGTGTGCTTATTTCTTCCCTCGTTCGCTGTTTATTTAAGGTCACCTTGCAATACTGTTGTCCAAGCAGCTAATCCAACGCTATGAGCCAGAAAGACATAGAAGGAAGACACACACACACACACACACACACACACACACACACACACACACACACACACACACACACACGATCCTGCTATGACCTAGAAACTCTGAACTATTCATAGATTGTGTAAAGAACCAGGCGGCACTTGTTATTAAAACTTTTAGGTTAATTCGATGTAACTAGATATGAACCCTGGGTCATATTACAATGCTCGAGCACACCATGCCCTGATCTCTGCACATCATTGCCGCCATTTAAATGAAACAATGTAGTGATTTCAATTTCAGGATTGCTGTCATATTTTAGACCACTATTTTGTTTTATTTATTTTTTCAAATTAAATGTTGTTTCTCCGCCTCGGACACCTGAAAGCTATCTGAAAGACACAACTTTAGCAGACCTTTGGTACAACTGATACCTTTTGGCATGATAAAGAATTATTTTTGTGTAAAATAAATATTCGTCCTATAAACAAAAATCTATTCATTAAAATTATAAATGTACAAATGCACAAATATGTTTTCACAAGTTAAACAACAAGATTCTACTGATCAGAAGGAGAATGCAGCATTTTGAATTCCGTTAAATATTCAACTTCAGCCGTTTGTATGCTGATTGCTGCTGATTGGATAGTATACATTTCTGTCTTTTTTTATTTTGCAGAAAAATTAACCTTGTTAAACAGAACAAAAGATATTAAAGACTCAACAGACAAAAGAAAATGCAGTACTTGTTCACAGATCTTAACAGAGACATGATTCAATTGTGAATTTAAAACCGAAAAAAATCTAAAACCAACTTTAAAATCAGTTATCTTGCAATCTGTGCTCTGAGATACATCACTGAGCCCCCATATGTGGCTTTGTGTCGTTTTATCTGCCACCGACATGACAAATACACAACACAAAGTGCTTATTGCAAAGGAACAGTTCACCTTCACCTGAAAAACTCTCTCTGTACACACTGAGAGACCTGCTGCTATCTGGAACAAGTTCTCCATCTTCCTGTCATCTCTCTCTCTTTCTCTCTCTCTCTTGCTCTGGCCGGGAGTCAATCTCTCTTTTTTACTGCCAGCTGATAGCTGTGCATGACTGTCTGGATCTCTATTCATGCGTTCACTACATCTATCACCTGCTGCTGCCTCTGTCACTCCTTGGTCCTTTCCTCCCGGCTTTTTGCCCCCTTCTCTGAATGAAAATAGATAATATGCCATGCTTTCTCATCTTGGCATTGATGTCTTTAGGCTTACACAGTCATTGCTTGAACCTGGCAGATTATGTTACCTCCAGTGATGATGCTCACGGTCGGCTGCAGGAAGTTTGTCCTGTAAACTGTACATACATTGCCAAGCGCTTGACTGCTTTTCTACATTTGCATAAAGACCCTTTAGTAAGTTCTATCCCTCAAGCTTTCCCTTTTACAGTCCATGAAAAACAGCAAATCAAGCGGTTGCTATGGTAACCAGGGACTCAATTGCCTAAAATTACCATAAAACTTTAATTAAAAAGCCCCAGCTAAAGAGAACCATTTTGACAAGCTGTATGCAACACTGCCTAACCAGTCCCTCAGGAACACAAAATGAACTCGGAATCAAAGTAATTTCAGCCAATTTTATAATGGGTTATTTTAGACTAAATATAAGCTCAGTATACACAAGCTTAGGTGTATCCATCAGGGGAAAAAATGCACATAGGAGCTGAGGTTTGCATATTGCACTACGAATTTATAGGGTTGGTCTAATATTCCACCAGATAAAAAAAATTCCAACACTTTAAAACAATTCTCACAAATTTGACCACCATTACATCTTTAGCAAGACTTTCTATCAAAGAGAATTTAAGTTGACACAGCTAAGGAGTCCGAGTCGCATGCTTTGCAATACATTCCAATGATGCCGATGCCGAACATCTTTGTTTTTAATAAACGTCTTTATGAATATTTAAAAATAGATAACATGTGCTAGATATTTTTAAGCTAAAAAATGGAACAATTCAAGTGTGTTCTACCTAAGCTCTTATGAACTAACAGCAAATCCTCAATTGTAAATTTTATCCAAATGGAAAAGTTTAACTTAAAGGTGCATTAAGGAGTTTGCGCGTTTTATGCAAAACAGCGCCCCCTGCAGGCCTTGGGCGTAATGCAGCTTAGTGAAACACCCGTGCCTGTGGCTTGCGTGCACGGAAGAGGGGAACTCCTTCTTCGCTCTTTTAGTTGCGCTCATGTAAAATTTAAGTTTCTTTTGCCTGGTGGAGTCTGTGCGGGAGTTGTGGCAGTGCCAAAAGCCAGTCTTTTCTTACTTTCTGGAAGCTCCTGCTCAGTTGTTGCTCACTAAGCATCTGGCGGAGTAATGGCGGACAAAACGAAACTTAACTAAATCAGGCCAGCCAGAGCGCGCATTACATCATTCCTTTCAAATTCTCCCCCAAAAAATGCTGGTGCCGAACCGGCACTGCAACTTTCAAGTGACAATTTAACGCTGTTAGAGGTACTTGTAATGAATATGTCAGGGCACATTGTACACATCATTAAAAATGTGTAACATATTTATGGTGGAAAATAGGTATTTTTAAAGTTGAAAAACTCCTTAATGCACCTTTAAAATATGATTTATTTGATGATAATAAACACTAATCAATAAATTTAGGGCATATCAGTAACACAGATATGATTGAACTTGTTGTATTATATTATTGGTAATGCTAGCAGTAATGTACTGGTAATGCTGATAAAAATGGCAATAAGACTAATACAAAGAATAGGACTAAACCAGGAATCAAAATAACAACAAAAACAAAAAAGCAGGATATTTAACCAGAAGGACAACAGCATTGATATGTATATCGATACTGTACGAATATTTCTATTCATTTTTTAAATCTTTCATCTACAAACTGAGAAGATTTCTAAAGCAATGAAGAAAACTAGAAACCCCAAACCTATTGCTGTAAAATGTGCACCAATTCCAATATGGATTTGCATGTTTCACCCCTAGCTATTTCTTAAACTGCATTCTGAACAATTCTTCAAACTGTGAATCACATCAATCAATAGCAACAATTTTTCAATTGAAAAGCTGGGAAATCAGGTATCATCCAATAATAATGTATACTTGACATGATACAGGATGTAGTGTGAGTATAGTTATAAGCATGTTTGAATCTCCATATATAATAGCTGGCAGCCCTGTTTTACCTACCCTTACCTATAATTTGACTCCAGGCTTAAGGGCTGTGTGTGAGAAGTTTGCACATTAACCCTGTGTGTGCATGTTTTTTCTCCTGGCACTCCATTTCATCCAGCAGTCCAAAAACAGGAGGTTGAGATTAATAGGTGACTCTCCAAATGCCCAGTATTGTGAATGTGAATGTCTGTGTGTGATTGCCTGTCTGTCTGTGTTTGTTCTGTGATGGACTGCCAACCTGTTCAGGGTGTACCAAGCCCTCAGCCAGCTCTGCTGGGGTTCACGACAGCAACTCACAACCCTGAACTGTGCCTGACCAACTGGAGACTCTGGACTGAATATTGCAGTACTCAAACGAAGCTGACCTGACATTCTGAATGAGAGTAGTCATATGGGGGACAACTAAGATAAATTTTGAAGTCAATCAGGCATTTGGTGTGAATTCAGCAAAGGTGCTGAAGAACAGGTGCGTGGTGATTGATAAATCCTGGTGATAAGACAGACAGCAGCATTACAGACCAGTTGGAGCTTGGGAATAAACTTCCCAATGTCAAATCTCAAACAGTTACAAAACAATGCATCCATACTAACGTAACAAACACACACACTTCATATGTAAAATGATGAGAGTCATTAATTAGATCTAGTGTGGTTTCTATACAGGGAACTCCACATTAAAATGTCAGAAGGTTTCCTCAGTACCATGACGTATAGCAAGGTGTCATGGTACTGAGGAAACCTTCTGACATTTTTATTTGGTCATGTAATGAGTAGTGGTGTCGGCTAAGAAACCCTGTCTACGCATGCGTGCTGCCTGATGAATCAATGAGCACAGACTTGCTGGTTCTCACACATATATATTTTTACGTCAGGAACAATAAGATCAACTCTACCACACATTGCTGAAGTGAGCACGGCGGTCCACGTACACATGGCCGCGTCCACGACACTAGTGTAATACACAACAAACAAACAAAAAAAGGGTCGAAAAAGAGACAGAGCTACAGAATATAGCAAATTAATGAGATGCCACCGTGTGGCGATGAAACATAATGACAGTAATAACTGTTATAGTCTCTTCAAACAAACTTCTTGAAAACAGCTTCCAAGGTGGACATTCTTGAAAATGATCCATCTATGGCTTTGTCACCAAGAAAATGCTGCTGCACATGTGCATCTTTGAAAATAGTGTTGCGCTTGCACAATAAAGTTCTACTTATAACTGGAAATGAGGTGTTTGCTCTTCATTTCGCTGTGCTTCTCCAATAAGGTGGACAATTACTGCACCATCATCTGGAGCACATGTGGGGACACAACTTATGTCTTTCATACAGGCACTACGTGGGCCAAAGCAAAGAAGAAATTCATTGTAAAGGGGCTTCGATATTTACATTGTGCTGCTGTCTGTGTGAATACAGATGGTTTTACCCCATTTAAAAAAAAAAAGTTGCGGGTGGTCCAACAACAAAACAACATCGTCTTCAGGGTTTCTGCCATTTCCATGTAAATGGACATCGTTTTCAATCCAAGAGCAAAACTTTTCTGAAACAAAAAACACGAACATGTGTTTTCACACAAAACATTGTGTAAATGGGGTTTAAGTTACTGCTGCATTTAGTAAATTGGCAGCCAACAGTATCAACCCTAGTCAACTACGAATGATCAAAATTATGCTCTGTGAGACTCACAAATATTTCATTTGAATAGTGCAACAAAAGAAAACTTGCATGGCGATGTCTACCTCTTTGAGCTATGAAGCTTTCCCACTCTGCTTTCAGCAGCTCACAGCTGTAAAACAGCGGTGCTGGTATGGAATATCAACAGCACGAAAAGTTAATGATTGCAGTGTGTGAATTTACAGGGCCTGATGTAGATATAGATGGTAATTTCATGCTCACTATGTATTGCTAACATGCAATGAGTTTTATGTTCTTATTTATCTAAGCGGTTGAAAATGTCAAAGAAGATATAAAAGCAAGACTCACTCTCTGATTTCCATGTAGTTGTTTTTTTCTGGAGTATTTCATTATGTTTTCAAGCAGACATACAATGTTGAATAGAAAAGATCTGTATAATTTCAACAGGTGCAGCCTTCACAGTTTAGCCAATAGTCAGTAACAAATACAAGATACTTATGTATGACATACACATTCCCAGGACACATGGGTTTTGTTTTCCATTATTCTGCAGAACAAAAAAAAACAAAAAAAACTAAACCAAACAACAATCTGCAACATTGCGTACAAGAGATGCAAAGCCACTTCCCTCACCTGACAGAGTTAAAGAAAAAGCCGGCAGAACCAAAGCAATCGCATACACATTATATTCAGTAAACTCAATGCAGTGATGTACTTTATCACTGATTATTGCGTGCTTCACTATGAGGATGTTATCTGTCTCTGCACCAACATATCACCACTGCTTACTATCAATATCCAGCAGACACACCTCACTGCAGAGCAAGAGAAACTGCAGACAGCGTCGCTGTCTGGACAGAGAGACAGGAGGAGAACAGTCAGAGTGAGGAGGCAGCTTTGTGAGAACGCACTGTTGTGAAGCCCACTAGTCACGACACAAAAGTCATGGTGGAAAATGTCTCAACACGATGCCATCTCCAAGTCAACGTGGGCATCATAAGGCAAATTCATTCCAGTCAGTCAAGGGTTAGACACTTTACTCCCACATATCTGCACACCATCAATCCTCGCCATCACGATTCATAACACTTTGAAGATATATTTGCACTAATAATGCATTACCCGGTGGAACATTTTCAAGGCACGAATGAGGAGTTAAGTGACAGTTTATTTGCAGTTCTTTTAATGTGAATCTTAACACTTGAGCTGCATACATACAAGAACGCTGCCAAATAATACACCACTGCCACACATTTCTATGGAAGAAACAAAGACTCTATCCTCCCTTTGTCTCACCACCCTTCCATCCTCTGTCGATTCCACTAATTCATCACTATGTGATTACTATCAGGAAATGAGTAAAACAGCTATTGTTAGTGTGTTTTTCTTCAGTTTTGTCATCAAGGTAAGCTTTAGCAGCAAGTGATTCTCCATCATGGTGGGTCCCTTTCTCACTGCGTTACTGTTTTCTACAGAAGGAGACGTATCCATTCCTGAATGAAATCAGTTTCCCCACATAACACATAAAATATACCTGACTGTCACCAACAAAAAATGACAGCTGTGATCAACTGTGTAACTTTAGCTCATCTAGGCTAACCAACAAACTGACTGAATATGTCCACATCTTTAAAAAAAAAAAAAAAAAAAAAAAAAAAAAAAAATAGAGTCAATCAATACTAAGGCCCTGTTTACATGAAAACTTTTCAAGTGAAAGAGGAAAAAAGTTTTTGGGGGATTTGGATGTCCGTTTACACAACTGTACCCGTACGGTGAAAATCCAACTTTTTGAATACACCTCAACTCTACCTCAGAGTAAATGCAGAAAATGCAACTTTTCTGAAATGTTGCTGCTGTATATGTGCACAATTTACTGTAAGAAAAAAAAAGTTCTGCTCATTGAATTTAACACACATTTCCAATAAAGCGTGCATTTCGTTGTAACTCGTAACTTCAGTAACTTGTTGCGATGACAATAAAGAGTATTCTGATTCTGATTTACTACACCCTCATCTGGATCACAAGTGGAGACACATTTTATGCTGAATATGCTGAGTGAGGAAAAAGGAGAACAAAACAGTTTAGAAATGGCTTCAATATTGGCAGTGTACCATTCCCTTCATGCATACATAGGTGGGTTTGAATATAAAAAAACAGCATTTAAAAAAACCCCAATGTTTTCAGTGTTTCAGCCAAAAATGGGCATCATTTTCAAAATGTTGCCATCCAAGTACATAGCACTTCTAATGAAGAAAAAGAAGCAAAAAACAGGATTTTTTTTTTTTTCACTTTGTAAATGGGGACATAAACAGCACTTATAGTTGACAATAATAATAATAAAAATAAAGCATTGCTTTTACATAGCACTTTTTTCTGGGAACTCAAAGTCACTTACAATTGCAATATCTCTTCATTCCATACTTGATGGTGGTAAGCTACATCTGTCGCCACAGCTACTCTGAGGTAGACTGACGGAGGAAAGGCTGCCAATCTGCACTCACCCTTGTACTGCATTCATGGTGTTCCCTCACAGCCTCCCATCCAGGTACTGACCAGGCCCTACCCAACTTAACTTCTGAGATCTGATATCAGCAAGGGGGTATGGCCTACTACTTAAATTGACATTATATCCAAATGGTTTGTAACAGTGAGGTCATTATGTGACTTTTATAAATCCTTCTTAAAGGGACAGAAAAATTTCCCTAAGTTTCAAAAATTCTAAATCCAAAGACACTGTTTAAATGAATGCTTATATTCTTAACACAAATATATGTTATATTCATTAAAGAAATATATAACATAATATATATAAAAAAATCTGATTCTGATTCTAATAACTGAAATACACCCTCATTAGTTGACACAAGCCAAACACTTCATGCTTAAAAGTATAGGACGCACAGTGGCATAAAGAAAAATAACCTCACTTAGATCTACGATATTGTCATGCTACAGCTGCTTTTCAGGCATTCTTATGGGCACCTATGGAGCCCATAAGACCTGTGGGAGCTGGCCCACATTCCTTGATATACTGCATATAACAGGGGGAGAGAGAGAGAGAGAGAGAGAGAGAGAGAGAGAGAGAGAGAGAGAGAGAGAGAGAGAGAGAGAGAGAGAGAGAGACGGATGCAGATAGAGAGAGAGAGAGAGAGAGAGAGAGAGAGAGGGACAGAGGAAGATAGAGAGAGAGAGAGAGAGAGAGAGAGAGAGAGAGGAAGAGAGAGAGAGAGAGAGAGAGAGAGGGATGGATGAAGAGAGAGAGAGAGAGAGAGAGAGGGGAGGGAGAGAGTGAAAGAGAGAGCCAATGATGCATTAAGAAGCCAAGCTTTGAGTCTCACTTCCAGTCTGTTTCTTTATGCTTGTGAGTACGTCTACATGACAAACTGTTAAAAAAAAAAACAAAAAAACACCTTGATGTCGATTCACATCTACACGTGATCTCATTTCTACACACGGCGATTCTGAAGCATTTTACATCATGAGCTGCAATTACAAACAAATGCAGTTATTTTCCTCCTAGATTTTTTTTCAACACAGCATCACCGCTGACTTCTCCTGAAACCAACAGTAAAGTGTCTTCACAGCACATGATTTTGTGGAGCCCGCTTGCTGTTGAGTGTTTGGAAAGCGTGTAGAAAGAATGATAGTTAAACCAGAATAGGAATGAAATGATTCCACAAGTAATTTGATTATTAAAGTGCAACAAGGCAAAATTCTCTGCCTTGAGGCTACTATGTACGCAGGGCGCTAACTTCTGCTTTTGATTCCATAAAGTGCCATACGTGCAAAGCACAGAATACTAAATGGAGACGCCACACCGTTTCCTCCGTTGATGCTCCCCTTGAGGAGAGGAGGTGGCGTCAGTGACGGAGTCGTTCTGCCCATGCCAACGGTCTTACACCAGTGGGGGGCCAGGATTCCGCCGCACAACACCGGCTGCCTCGGCAGCAAAGGCATATTCTTAATACTCTTTTTTTCCTTTTTTTTTTTGTTTTTTTTTTTAATCAAATTGGTGCTTTGTAACCCAGAGATATCACATACGTTTGTTTTCAACTTCTTAAGCAGAGTTGCTTCGTGTCGTCAGAAAATTAAACGGAAAATAAAGTGAATTTGCACATGTCGTTATTAATACGGTGCCACACACACATGCACCCCCTCATGACAGTGTGTGTTGTATTGTAAAGTGTGTTTTTCAATGGTTGCAAAACAAGAAACAAAGACATACACCAATGAAAGGAACCTTGTACAATACAATGTCATATTAACCAAACTCAGTAGACCTAAACATGTTCCAACAAACCTACTCTATTTTACATCTGCTTCAAGCTCGTGCAACCCTACTTGTGGATATACTCAATGACAAAATGCAGTCCAGCCTCTTAAACATCTCAACTTTATGACTAAAGGGGGTTTCAAAGTGATACTTTTGTGGCTTTTACCTTATATACATATTCTACAATAGTTGGTTGCCCAACAACTGCAGCTCTCTCGCCTTCCATCGTTTTGTGAACACAATGAAATTCTTAAATAGATGTTATTATAAGCATGCAAGAATGCTTTTTAGTCTCCAAAACATAAGAAAAATGTGGGAGTGTAAAGTTTAAAATTTAGCAAAAGTCTTAATATGTACTTGAATTTATCAACATAATGCCAGCGGCTTGTGATTTTGTTGTTTTTTTAATATCAAAAAGATGAAATAGGTCTTTCACGGTTCCTAAAACTCTTAAACCATGAGCAGGTGCTATTTAATGAGCTGCAGCTGAGAAGCTAATTAGCTATAGCCCCTCAACTTGACAAGCTCCAATTTAATGTTTGTTTAGATATTAATTCAATCAACACTAGATGTCTCTGCGAGAAAATATGTCCAGGAAAGTATATGTGGACTGTTATATAATGTGTGCTCTTTAAGTTTTCTAGTAGCTGTATGGGTCAGTGCCTTGTCTCTTCTGAGAGAACCCTGGTAATCAATTCATTTAGGATTTTCACATTATTATTATGGATAATTGTGATGATAGGAGATGCTATCATGCTGCATGAAAATGTAAAAAAAAATGTTTTTAGTAAATCACCAACAGTGATTAATTTATAAACAAAACTTTCTAGTTCTTTCAACTAACGAGAAAAATAGTCAGCAATCCTTCTTTCTGTTTCTCACATGCAATTTATATAGTCACATGCAGCTCCGCACACTCAGTACACTCATACGTGCATGGATGGGTACTCATAAGAGTAGAGAGTGACACATTGCGCACGCACGCACGCACGCACGCACGCACGCACGCACGCACACACACACACACACACACACACACACACACACACACACACACACACACTGGTCTGAGGTCTTCCCTGAGTCACGTGGAGTTGAGAGGTCTATTAACATTCTCCACACATGGGTGCATATAGTAAGCCTGGGGACTTTGCTGAAACGTAAAGAAAAAACACTGTCAAACAAAATTACCACACCACATTTCATGACAAAGATGAGCTCATCAATGACCAAAGTCATTCGAGAGACCGTCTCAAAACGGGCTCCAACAGCAGTTTGTTTTTGCAATTACTGTCTCTGTGATATTACATGAATAAATGTCAGACATGCTTGCATGACTGAATTAAACAAGACATTTATATTCTGCGTTTATATTCTGTGCCACAAACCAGTCAAAATTAGTTGGTGTCTAAAATGTCACTAAAATGTCATGGATTATTACAATGCCTGATCTCTCTCACATTTTTTTGACTTTTGATTTTAAAACACTTTCTCCCAGTACACACATAGTGCTCAAAGAAAACCACAGCTGGAACTACAAGCTTAACAGATTATTCAGTTGCAATTCAGTCATTATCACACATCTTTTGTGCCAGCATGTTTTTAAGCAAAAAAAAAAAAAAAAAAAAAAAATACCATATTGCACTTAATCTTTTGGGGGTGCAACTGAGACAAGAGTTATTATTATTATTTTTTTTTAATGAAGGCATAGTACAGGGAGTTTTATTATGACACACAGATTGGGTAGCTTTCTGATCAGAAGGAATTAACAGACATCTAAAAGTCCAGCTTTACTAAGGATTTATACTTAGCAAAATCATATATAAGCTTTTTTTTTTGACAGGCATGATTTAGAAAATGCTATCACAGCTGTTGTAGGATTCTTTTTTTTTATTATTTGAATCATCCACAGAGATAAATCACCAATTGACTTTTTAAATGAGAACAAAGAGGACTAGCACAGAAAGTAAAAAAGTTAACCATGTTTTTGCCAGACCTTGGGTGCTTTAAATGAAGATCACAAATAAAAGAAGACATAAAGTACAACCTTGGCAGAGTGCAACGCTTTACTTTAACAAATCCGACGTAATGCCAGGTATCAGGACACAGCTCTCACATGGGTAGTAGAAAGGCTACAGTCTGAAGCAACCCCCCACCCCCAAAACACCTCTCACCAGGCATGTCTTCTAGATTTTTTTTTTTTTTTTTTTTTTTTTTTGGGGGGGGGGCATTATTGGGACAGGGATCAATCAAAATCTCCACTCCCACTGAACCTTGTGAGAGCAATTTAGTTCTTTGAAACGTGATATTCCCACTGCTTCTTGCAACATACTAATCAGTGGAGGATTAGTACTACCTAGGAACTTGACCTATAAGAGCATGGACAATTCTGGGAAACTATATTGAGCATTACGGTGAAATCTGCACTTATGTTCTTCACAACATAAAAAGTTGGGAGAATTATATGCATAATTTTTAAACATGACATACAGACACACAATATGTTATTTTGCCAATTTTCAAGCTGATTTATTAAAGGTGCATTAAGGAGTTTGCACGTTTTATGCGATACAGCGCCCCCTGCAGGCCTTGGGCGTAATGCAGCTTAGTGAAAAACTCGTCCCTGTGGCTCGCGTGCACGGAAGAGGGGAACTTCGTCTTCGCTCGTTTAGTAGCGCTCAAGTAAGATTTAAGTGTCTTTTACCTGGTGGAGTCTGTGCTGGAGCTGTGGCAGTGCTAGAAGCCAGTCTTTTCTTACTTTCTGGAAGATCCTGCTCAGTTGTTGCTCACTAAGCATCTGGCGGAGTAATGGCGGACAAAATTAAACCTAGCCTAACTACGTCATTCCTTTCAAATTCTCCCCAAAAAAATGCTGGTGCCGGACCGGCACTGCAACTTTCAAGTGACAATTTAGCGCTGTTAGAGGTACTTGTAATGAATATGTCAGGGCACACTGTACACATCATTAAAAATGTGTAACATATTCATGGTGGAAAATAAGTATTTTTAAGGTTGTAAAACTCCTTAATGCACCTTTAAACTATTATAAACTATTATCTACTAAAGATTTTTTTCTTGGATAAACCAAATATAAAACTCAAAGAAAGTGAAACTGAGAGATTTTTGCAGGGGACCACAGTGCCAAGCTGCAGGAGTGTGACGTTTACTTAATGAAGATTTTAGTTTTCCAGAAAGAAACAACAGACTGAATATGAAAAAACAAGAGACAGATGGGGGAAGCTGGCCAAATAATCACTGTTTTTTTGGGATTTATTTTGAGACTAAGTCACAGAAACAACGCTAAATTAAAAAAAAAAAAAAAAAAAAGTTCCAATATTCTACCAAACATCTACCACACATATAGGCATAGAGAAACAGTAATTGCAAGGGGAAAAAAATCTGTCCCAAAGAAATTATAAAATGCCAAAGAGCGATAAACCCGAGCGAACCCAGGGACAAGCAATCGCTCAGTCTCTTCCTGTCTGATAGTCATGACAGTTGAGCTGAGACAGACAGAGCAAGACAGCCAGCAGATGCTGTCGACTTAGAGAGATTACGCCCTCCTTCACCCATCTTTCTCTCCCTTCTCCACTCGACTGCTTTTCAAAAGTTCCTCTCTCAACTCTCTCTGATGTGGCACAAAAATACATAATTGAGGTCGCTTGTCACCCTAATAACAAGTTGATTGCAGGTATACATTTCTTGTTCTTCCTCCTCCTCTTCTCCTTCTACTCTGTCTTTGAACTGCTTTTATTTCATCTCATCATTTCTTTTTTTTTGTTTGCTATAATAAAATACCACTTATTAAAAGACTCAACGGGTTCAAATTACCTCCCTGTTCAATGCCATGCGTCTGAAACGGATGAGAGGATTTTAAAGACTCTAATAGAGGCCTTAGGGTTGCTCTCTCTTCTCTCTGTCTCTCTCACATTCAAGCATCTTGACGTACTCTGGTTTTTTGTTAGGCTAAGAGGAGACTGAAGTTCGGCCACAGCCTCAGGAAAAGCTTGACTACTCCTATGACTTTCTAGCGTGATCACAGCATCTTCCTCATAGTTTTGCAAATGCATAACTTTTTGAATCCCATTGGTACATGCACATCATTACTGTTTCTGTAAATGATCTATCTGGTAAAACGATATGAGATATAATCTGTTGTGTAGGCAAACTGCCATGCCATAATTGCTGCGTAACTCTGGACCAGCTCATATAGGAAAAATGCATACTCCTCTTCACTTTGGCTGAAACAGCCTCTTCTCAAATATCACATTTGATGTGTTTTTTCACAAATAAAATAAGGAATCTGGGGTGTCTCAGCTGATCCTTTGAGTCCTTTTTATCATTCATCCATTCATTCATCCATTCATTCGTTCACATAATTTTTCATTTATAGTCACAAAGGACGGTTAGTTTTGCTTTTGTGATTTACTCCAATTAATTGTTCACCTTATTTGTGTATGTGTTTCTGAGAATCTGTAATAAATTTCCAGTTAAAAAGGTTCAAGTGAATTTGTTAATTGCCCTGAAAAAGAAATGGTATCATTGTCTAAAATGCGAATTGGGTTTCTCTTCATTGATGAGTTTCTAAGTTTGCTGTCAAACAGACTTTTACAATGTTTTCTGTTATTGATGTCACTTGTGCAAGTGTCTGTACATGAAAAAACTTGAATTTTGACAACTCACAACATGCAAATTCAGTTGTTGTTCTGCTCCACGACCTCTCAAATACACATTTTACATGATCTCCTGTTATCTATCAGTTCATCCACTCCTGTGCCACTCTATCCTGTTGAAGGTGCAGGACCCATTCTCATCTAACTCTGGGCAAAGGGCCAATGTCAGTGTTAAAAAAAATGCAGTGTTAACAGTAAAAAATGCAACTGAGGTCAAATTAAGGTGCAAAAACGTGATCATAGCAAACTGTTGTTTTAAGTTCATAATGATTTGTAATAAAACAGTCGGATTAGTGCAAGGCCATTTCTGCGGAGAACGAAACCGAGCAGGCCAGCAACACGGAAACAACATGGAGGCAGTCACACACAGGGACAAACACACAAAACACAGCAGATTCAGCAGAAACACAGGGTCACACCATGAGACATATTGGTCAAGTGTGAAAGAGTTATTCACACGCACACACACAGATACACATGCACACACACACTGAGCTGAGGGCAGTGTGAAACACCTTGTCGGGCTATTTAATAACGGCATGGTCACCTACAGTTTGTGGCAAATTGCTCATCTGTGGGGGAAAAAAAATATACAGTGTGACAATGTTGTATTACTGCTATCTCAATATTTTTATTTATTTTTTTTATAAATGTAAACTAGTTGTTGTGCACCAAAAAACCCAACCCCATCTCAAATGAAACTAACTCTAACTCTGCCGATCTCAGCTGAAATACTCTTGGCTCACTCTCTCTTTGTCAGTGACAGTTCATCTTCTGGAGTGTTCTTGTAGCTGTCACAATAGATGAGAGGAGATTTTATTATTATTTTATTTATTTATTTATTTATTTTTTATTTTTTTTTGAGAATACAGAAAAAATAGCAGAGGCTACTCAGCCTGTCCCATTCAAGTATTACAAAAGCGATGCTGCATGGAGGATCACTGCTGCAGACACTGGATGTTAAAGTGAACCCTGGCAAGTTACAGTTGCATGACTCTACTGCAATGTGGTCGGTTGCACTTTCATGTGCAATATTGCTTCTTCTTCTGTACACAACAGAACCATGATAGGCTTTGTCAAAAATAAGAAATCTCAATGTGTGAGCTATTCTTAAAGGTGTAATACAGGATTTTCTTGAAAAGACGAAGCCAAACATCTGTTACTCACTTTTTGAAAAATGTGCATGTGCCAGACCATCCACCCTGCTCTCCTGCTTCTCCCAGGAAACGCCTATCAATGGCGGAAGCGTGCGAGCACGACCTCATCTTCTCTGGGCGTGCACAGCTCTTTTTACAGTTTCTGCTTATTTTCCGAAACAGTTACAGTTTCATTATGTCAGACTCGCCATCAGTAAGTACAAGCTGAAATCGAAGCTCACCGGCTACATAAGTACTCTGAATGCGCATGCGCAAAAGGGAGAACCTTACTGCGAATGGTCTTACGAAGGCAGCTCGTCAGAATGATTGACAAACAGACCCACCAGTTATTTTGATGATCCACCCGGAACTCAAAGCAAATAGAACATCGTATATTACACCTTCAAGTTTTCTTAAAGGAGTATTAAGCAACTTTTGCTCTCGCGCTCCCCCTACTGGTCTCCTGTGAAAGCTCACTGTCGTAAACGTTCTCCGCTTCACCCCCCAGCCCCCACCCCCACCCCCGCGTGCAGAGACCGTCCCACTCCTGTTTCCTTTTTTTCTGCTCGTCACACAAAGTTTTTTTCTGTCTTTTTGGTTCTACCTTCCGTGCGCACCTAAGGGTGGGGTTGCTAATGCTAGCTAGGGTTTCATGTTTGTTTTATGCGCTTTTATACTTGTAATCCCGTCTGAGTGCCGTAAAGCAGGTTTGTTCTCGCGAGATGTAGTCGGGTCCGCTCCTCTGAAAGTTGCAAGCGCTGTTTTCAGGACACAGACCCCGGGGGGAGTGGAGGGGCCGGCGAATCACCGTGACAAGTCTTTGTTTACCACAGGGATTCTGAAAAACATTTATTGAGGTAAAAAACTTTCATAGTTCTGCTTTAAAATGCAGCACAGTAGAAAAAGAATCTGTACATTGAGCTATGCTTTAAGACGATATTCTAGGGTCCATTTGATTTCTTATCAATAAAAAATGGCTTTAAATTTTATTATGTTCATACAGCCAGTGACATATTTGCAAATATACAAAATTTGAACTGAATTTGTTCATTTCATGTACTTCATGGATTGATACAGTTTTCATTTTGTACTGTGTTGCTTAATTAAAATTTCAAATGGAGAAATCTGCCACTTTTGACGAGGCTGAACCAGAGATCACATCCATCCACCTTCTATGCAACTTTATGGAAGTCAAACTCCCAGAGCACTACAACCAGTCACAACAGCCCTTATGGGGACAAGCAGTGTCCATCATAGTGCAAACAATCACAGACAGACTCCTTCTCGGTTATTAGGCAATCTACATTCAACAATTATCCTGACATCTTTCTTTTTGGACTGTAGTAGGAAGTGAGAGTCCCTGGAGAAAACCCACACAAGGACAGTGAGAGCATGTTAACTCCTAAGAGATGAGGCAAAACCCACACTCAAACCAAAGACTAATATGTTTGAAAACAACCTGGAGAAAAATCACTGCTGTTAACAGCAACTTTAATTTTCCTGATAGACTGTGAGGGATTCAGAAACTGGAATTGGAGCCAAGTAATGATGTCATCCTTGAGAGAAAACTGAATGATGCAACCATCGCAACACTGTCATGGAGACTGGGAAAGGGACAGAAAGGATGCTCCCATATGAATCTGTACTCGCGCTGGCTAAAGAAAAAAAAGAAAGAAATCGCATTAAACCATATAAATGAACCAAACGAATGAGATGAATCCACTGAGAGACCAGTTTGGACCATTTCATGCAGCCCATGTGAACCTACAGTACAAAACGTGCTGTGACGAAGAGGATAATGTTTCTGTTTCTTCTGCCCCCTCCTTCTACTCTATTCCACTCTCCACTCTGCTTCTCTAATATCCTGCAAATACTTCCTAACATGGATTTGGTGGTGTTAGCAAAACACTGTAATGTCTGTCTGTCTTTTTAATGCTCAAAGGAAAGCAAACTGCCTCAGATTGATAAACCGTTTCAAAGCTAATTCGCTAATGTGGGTAGGTTTCGAAGTTGTCTGAAGCTTTGGTTGCTCATGACTGTCATCAATTTACTACTTTTCCTTCACTGGATGAGCATAGATACTAACCTCTGCAAACTAGGAACATAGTAGAAAAGCTACAGTTAAGAGATGTCTTGACAATCCATACCTTGTAAAATCTGCTCAAATTTTTCATCTGTCTGCTTCTTGCACATCAAATTCGAGGTCAAAATGTGCCATTGCTGCATGACATGTCCCACTGACGAAGAGGTGCTATGATAACGAGATAATCAAAGTCATATATTTCAGTTGTTCGCTGTCATAATAAATAGTATAATCTTCATTGTCATGAAAATGATGATAATATCCCTATTCATCCTCATCACGACAGCACACACTGCAGATGCACTGGTATCTGTGTCCCCCTTCCCTCCCTAGGTCTCTCTCTCTCTCTCGCTCTCTCTCTCTTTCTCTCTCTCTCTCTCTCGTGGCCCATCACCATGACGATGGGAGCCGGTTCCATGGATACAGTCACTAGGCAACCGGCAGCATCAGCAGCAGCAGTGGCAGTAGCAGCAGGAGCAGCAGAGTCCTGACAGAGCTACAGTGGATCAGCAGCAAGAGCCGGAGCCAACCTTCCTCCTCTCTCCACATGCAACTTTGCTATTTGAAGAAGACATGCAAATGCATTTCATTTCTGTTTGAAGCAATCGACATTGCACTCAACACAATGGTTGCTTAATTTAGATGTACATAAACAGAA
This sequence comes from Salarias fasciatus, assembly GCF_902148845.1. Taxonomy (NCBI): domain Eukaryota; kingdom Metazoa; phylum Chordata; class Actinopteri; order Blenniiformes; family Blenniidae; genus Salarias; species Salarias fasciatus. The sequence continues at coordinate 7,042,255 of NC_043766.1, read as the reverse complement.
CACCACATTAACATGAAAGCTGCAAGTCAATGGCCCCAAACGAAACAGAAATTGCCATAGAATGAAGACTAAATGAAAAAAAAAAAAAAAAAACAGAATGCATACACACTGACAGGAATGTTTTACTTTGTTCAATAGTTTTACACACACACGCACACACACACACACACACACACACGCACACACATCTATGATATGTATTATATCTATTGTTGCTTTGGGGTTGTTGTTATACATAAGAAAAGTTATATTTGAGTTTTCAGCAATAGTAGGGAAGAGCTGCATTTACATATGTTTATTGTATGCATGAGAGGGCTTAATAAAAAAAAAAATGCAAGCCTAAATGAGACAGCCAGTTGAAAAGCTTCATATAAGAGAGCAAAAGCAGGCCCATCAACCAGGAAATGAATGTGATAGATAAATCCCAATCAACATAATGTTTATGATTTGTAACATGACATTATTTACCTCACTAACTAATTTCAGGCAAAGATACTGCCTTTCTTTTATCAAAGCAGTAGACCTATTGATGACCACAACATACCTTTCTGAAGCTGTTTAAGCAATTTATACACATCCCTGACACAGCAACTCTGATGGGCAACACAGGTACACTGTAATTTCTTTAGCATTCAGTTCAGTTGATTCATGTGGTTCCTATTTACCCACTTAGCGAGATAATATACAGAAAAAAAAGTTTTGCAAATTGGGCAATAGTTTACTTTCACTTTGTATATATAAAAAAAAAAATTAACAAATCAATCATGGGATTACTATAAAATGAGCTACTATTCTGACAACTGTCCATAAAATTATTGGGCTAATATGGCAGCAACCAAAAGCTGACTGAGGCTTTCAAACACAACCAATGCTTTCAACCACGACCAGTGCTTTCAAACAATCTTGACTTTATCTATAAAATATAACTCTTACTATTGGCCAGTTAAGAAAAGAGATGTATAATCAACAAAGTATACAAAATAAGTTGTCCCATAGGTAGTCTTTTCACTTGGAAATTAGTCCTCAAAAACCTCTTCCTTGTGACCCTTATTTCTTGGAACAGCAAGTATTTGCAGTCATTTAAACAAACTTGTTTGATGTATGTTTCAAAAATAACTGCCAGTTTCTTGATTCAAGCCAAAAAGTGATTGCGTTTCAGCTACAAAAATCATTTGAAAACTGTTCCCTGAGAAAATTATCTTTGTTTAAATTGGTGCAAGCATTGCTATGACACTTTTCATGAATAATGGATTCACTCTGAGACTAAAATGGCAAAAGAAGATTAGTGTTTCTGCCTAAAACAGTCTTCAGATGCATGAAGATTTCTAGCAAGCAAAGTCATCAATGACAAATACTTGAGGCAAATGTTGAATGTAGTTTTATGGAAAGTAGTGCAAGATGAAAATGAGTAAAAAACATAAAAATGCATAGTATTTGAGTAAAAGCAGCGGATTCCATCACTGTCACTGCCACACTGATACCACATTTTTTAAATTTGGTGCAGTGGCCTCTGCAATTCCTTCACCAAATATCACTTTATACTATTTAGCTGAAAATCTGTACTCAATGAGAAACTTGATTGTGTTGCTCAATGCAGACAATGAAAGAGACTTATACTGAAAATAATGACCTGGTTTGAAAGTTATACAGAATATGCCAATTAGCAGTGACTGTCTTGCTGAAGAAAAAAATCAATAACAGTATCTTAGCAGCACCACTGACACAGATGCTTTGAAATATGTTGCATTGAGGATTGTAATTAAACATTCCCTTTGATTACAAAAAGCTATTTTTGCATGTTGTTTCAGTGTGCTGCAAGTCAGGAGGAGATCTCCATGAAGCAAAGACTGAGCATCAATTCACAGCACTCACAGGAGAAAGAAATATGATGCAGATTGAACAGATTTAACCTTTTACAGGTGTTTAACTGCAGCAATGAACCATTTAGCCACATGGTTAACTAGCCTTTGTCATTACAAGCTTTTAACAAGCGTGACATACTGATACAGCTAAACAATGGGCAAGATAGGCTAATAAGCTACAATACCTCAGGCTGGTGGAATTAACAGGTGCACTTGTGTGTGTGTGTGTGTGTGTGTGTGTGTGTGTGTGTGTGTGTGTGTGTGTGTGTGTGTGTGTGTGCGTGTGTGCAAGGTAATGTGGTACACAAATGCATGAAGCTGTGATGGCAGAACAGCTGGGGGCTGCATGTCAAGATAGGGTATGTGACACTGCATCATATATCATCTCTCTCTCTCTCTCTCTCTCTCTCTTTCACACACACACACACACACACACACACACACACACACACAGAGGAGAGAGAGAGAGAGAGAGAGAGAGAGAGAGAGAGAGAGAGAGAGAGAGAGAGAGAGAGAGAGAGAGAGAGAGAGAGAGAGAGACTCATCTCCTTCCTGCAGTCATGGCTCTTTTAGTAGCTCATCACAGATCTGGAAATGCCAGTGGATCAAGGTCTATAAAGATGTTTTTTTTTCTTTTTCTGTTAGAATTGAATGAATAGAAAATTGTACACATTTACACAATGCTGTTGTTCAGTAACAACACTTACACAGAATCAGAATAAAGCCATTCAAAGTGTCTTCTGAAAAAATACATATGGTCATGGGCAAATCAAGAAATGCCTTATAAACCTCTTATTTTCACGGGATGGTTTGTACATAATTGGATTTTAAAATGGAATTTTGGACAATAAGGTCACATCTATTGCTCCAGAGTCCCCCCGCTGCCGATTTTAATGTGGATAATGATTAAGGAATGCCCACCATCACCGCACTTTGCACGAGCAGCACTGCAGCAGGTATGTGTCTGTCGGTGTTGCCTTACGTTGTAAAGTGGAGTAGTTATCCATCTGTCAGGCTGTTGGTGGAGGATCCGCTTTGGAAATAGAAAATCACTCTGGTGGCCCCCTTTGGACACCGCAGCACCGGGTAGGATGAGTCTACCGGGACGAACCGGACCGGTGTGAAACCAGGACAGGTACCCGCGCCACCAGCGGCATTTTTAGTCCCCCCGGAGCCAGAAAACGGATGAGACGATGCGCGCGACAACCGGAGCTGCGTGATTCATCTTTGTGCAAGGTTTACGTCCAAGCCGGCTACACTACACACTGTTGTCACTCTTCTCCATGCAAATTAAGACGGAAAAGAAAGATGTAGAGGTGAAGCAAAGATGCGGGCACCACGAAAAAAAAAGAGAGAGAGAGAGAGAGAAAAGGCCAGCAGCATACGACTGTGAAAATCACACCGGAGATACGGAGACGTGACCACCGGAGCGATGCGGTGCGCTTCTCCTTCTTCTCCGGTACCGTAAAGCCCGCTGCAGGAAAATGCATTCAGCAGGAGCGTCTCCTCCCATCTGTCCCCCGTGGAGAGAAAGAGAGGGGAGAGCGCGAGAGGGGCGAGGAGAGATGGATGAAGATGGAACGAGGACGCCAGGGAAGGTGCCGTTTACGCGTGCGCAAGGACGTGCACGTGTGTGCCACAGTGTTTTGTTAACGTGCATACGTGTGTGTTTGTGTGTGTGTGTGTGTCGAGAGAAAGGAAGAGAGAGTAACTCGTCTTTTATCTCATTGTGTCACAACGCGCGCGCGCAATCGTATAAGCACGTGAAGTTTGGCTGTTGCCATGCTGCCTCCCATTATTCTGGAGATATGTTTCAAAGACGAAAATAGCTTAGCTTGTGTTACAAAAATAAATAAATAAATTGATAAGGGAGAATATCTGGAATATTTATTTATTTATTTATTTATAAGTCCATTCTTGCAAAATTCAGTTCAGGTAAGATGATAACCCCATTTCAGTAAACAATTAATTAAAAACAATTAATTAAATAAATAAAGATATTTTTGAGGATCATCAAAACTGAAAGTACTGGTAAAGTTATTTTACATCAATAAATTAGTTTAAGCTATTTGCACAATTTTTGCACGAACTGGTGAGGAACACAGGGGTAGTGCTTATTTATACACGGGATACAGATAATTTTGGGCTCTAAACAACAAAGTTTCAAGTGAGAATGCTTTGATTTTGTACTTCTGTTTCTGAAACGTTTCAGGTTCACATGGTCACCAGTTGGCACTGTTGGTCGTTTTTGTAGTGAAACCACACATATGCGTGCAGAGAACATTATGAACATTAACAATGGAAAATACATGACATCCATAATGACTGATGTTGAACTGGATGCTATTAAGGGCGAATCTCAGCTATAAAATCACCAAAATAGACGATAGAATATGATCATGGAATCATGCCACTCTGGAGGCCACCATGTTTCACTTTGTCTGTCAACTCCAGCTTGAGCAAATTAACTAACAGTGGTGTGTATTTGCAGTAGTAGCTCTCCCGCCGTTTCCTCAGGCTGGAGTAGGAGCGCTTTCAGAAAGTTCTACATTTAGAGCCATTTTCTAAAGGTTGTATTTTCAGAGTCAGTTAATTCAATCAATAAACGATTAATTCAATGAAGAAATTGATTTAAATATTTCATTGACATACTCCAAATAAACATAATTCTTCTCCTTGTGTTTCTTGCTTTGACCAACAAATGTGTGAAAATATTTTTTCTGAATGGTGAAACTGACTTATCACTGACATATATCCCCAGAACACCATCACGTATAGGAGTTGGGTGTAATGTGTTGAAGAGGGATGGGGGTAAATATGTCTCCGTGCCTTGTGGTTTACCCATCAAATTCCAAATATTTCATGAATACACTTGTTGCTCTTTTCAGTGCTTTAAAAAAGAAAACAGTGCAGTTTTTGACCGGAGAATTTACACAGCCAGAAGAAACAGTGAATATAAACGTAAGAGGATAATAATAGAGAAATAGAATTACTTTCTTCTGAGATAAAAGAACTACAACATACTGACCTAGAGTGTACAGAATATAAATGTTGATCTTATAACACAAAGAACTAATTTTAGAACACAAACATTTAATATAAAAAATATCAATATCGGAAATATTAAAGGTACATTAAGGAGTTTGCACGTTTTATGTGAAACAGCATCCCCTGCAGGCCTTGGGCGTAACGCAGCTTAGTGAAAAACTCGTCCCTGTGGCTCGCGTGCTCGGAAGAGGGGAATTGCGTCTTTGCTCGTTTAGAAGCGCTCAAGTAAGATTTAAGTTTCTTCTACCTGGTGGAGTCTGTGCTGGAGCTGTGGCAGTGCTAGAAGCCAGTCTTTTCTTACTTTCTGGAAGATCCTGCTCAGTTGTTGCTCACTAAGCATCTGGCGGAGTAATGGCGGACATAATGAAACCTAACTAGCCGGAGCGTGCATTACATCATTCCTTTCAAATTCTCCCCAAAAAAATGCTGGTGCCGGACCGGCACTGCAACTTTCAAGTGACAATTTAGCGCTGTTAGAGGTACTTGTAATGAATATGTCAGGGCACATTGTACACGGCATTAAAAATGTGTAACATATTTATGGTGGAAAATAAGTATTTTTAAGGTTGTAAAACTCCTTAATGCACCTTTAATCTATAGTTCACTAGATGCATCAAAGCAGGGGCTTTGACCATTTAAGACTCATGAGCATATGAAGTTTTTGTTGTCATGTCATCACAGGTGTGCAGCAATCATTTTCAAAATGTCATCTAAAGGCGAAACTTGTCTGAACTGAAATCACAAAAAAGCTTCCGTTTTGAGTTGATCGTTGTCGCGTACACAGGGCTTGGATCACACGTGTTTTAGTCGTTTATCTGGTCTTGGAATGTATTTTCAGAAGTGGGTTAAATCTCAAAAGATGCTGGTACATATCACCTGGTACCACTAGATGTTAACAAAACGATGCTGCAGGACCACCAAAAGGACCACATGGTGGAAGCTAAATGTCATGGAATAGAAAATGCGACACAGCAGAAGTTAAACTAAAAATGATACAAGAGAGAGTAAAAAAAAAACAGGAACAGAGTGTGTGGCAACTTGTGAGGAACTGGAGAGAAGCAGAGAGAAATTGTTACCGTGATGCCTTAAACAAAGAAGGCTAATCTGCTCGAGCTGGAGAAACCAATTCACAGATGAGCCAGCAAGCTGCTGGCTGAGGCTTATCAGTGGTGTAGTTACAGCTGGGCTTGGAAAAATAAGTAAATCTCATACACTAATGCTACATACAGTATATGTTTTATTTGTTTTCATGACACATTTTTAAGTTATGAAGCTTAAAACCCAGGTGTGTGACTTAAAGATAGGGTAGGCGATGTTGTCCAAATGTCACTTTTTGTCATACTGAGTGAAATGCTCCTTGCCCCCTGGGAGAAGTCAATACATAATGTGTACGGAAAAGGTGCGGAAAAAGTCTGACAACTGTAGCGGCCAAAAGACAGTAAAAACTACAGCCAATCGTAAGGCACGGACCGCTCTTAAGAAACCAATCACCCCACCCCCTCGCGTGAAAAATTGAACAAAGCGGAGCGGGCGTGCTGCATAGTGCGCAGCACCGAGCCGCAGCGCTCCCCTGCACGTTTTGTGCAGGCAGTCAGATAGGTAGGGCTGTCACGATTAGGAATTTTTGGAGACGATTAATTGTCAGGGAAAAAAAATCACGATTGACGAATATATTGGGGGGTGGTCGCGGTCGCGGTGGGCCTGGGAGGTGCGCGCATGTGTGCGCGTGTGTTGTTGTTGTGTGTGCGTGTGTTGGAATCTAGTCGCGGGTCTGCCTGGACAGTTCGTTGAGCCGGATTTGGCCCGCGGGCCGCCAGTTGATGATTGCTGTAGTATTATAATATTAGCATTAGCATGTTAGCGCTTTTGACCGGCACTGTTTTACAGCAAAATTGACACATCGCTTCCTCTACGTCACTGGGCTCCCTTAGTTGGGCTGAAAACTGAAATGCATCCACAGCGGTGCCCTGATACGTGCCTTCGGAGCCAGGTCCTCCTCACCCTCCGTGTTATTAGCCTAGTCTCGCTAACCCTCCAGCCAAGACGAGAGGGAAACGGCAGGGTGAGTGAGACTGCGACGCTGCATGCGGCTGCGGCTGCTGCTGCATGGCGCTCCACCATGACGTCAGATTCTGAGTTTTATGCAACTTTGTGGATAAAATAGATAATTCATGGTAATCGCGAATATGAAAAATATTCACGAATATGTAAAATAATCATGATTGACGATTATTGTAATAATTGTGACAGCCCTACAGATAGGTTAACATGGGAGGCGATCAGAAACTCCGTGCGTGGCGCTTCCGCATCCAGTGCGTTCCCCCGTAACAGCGGGAGCTCCTCCAATGGAGTGGGAGCTGGATGGAGCTAGGCGGAGCCTTGGGGAGATGCTACATTCGAATACATGCTAGTTTTCCAAGATCACCAACCCTAGCTTTAAGGGCCAAATATGCTTGACACTGATAGGGACGATCTGTGTCAGTCTGTCTTCTGCATTGATGAAGTATGGAATTTGGTGATTCGGATGCATAGAAAGCAGAGGAATAATGACCATTGTCCAGTGTTATGCAGTATTGTGCTTTTCAAACAAGCGAAGGAACAAAGAAGACAAACATTTGGAAGACAACAGCAATGGCGAATCACCTTAAGTGAAGACTGTGCAAATATGTGCCTGGATACAAGCAAATGTTTGGTTTTACTTTGCCTGGGCATGGGGACAAAGAAGCTAGAAAAACAGTTGGGAATGTTGGTTGTCATCGATATTATACTACTCTAAAATGCACTGACCTCTGCCTGATGTAAATTCCATGTCAAGGTTAAGGGGGCGTGGGAGGATGAAGATCGTGTTGTCAGGCCACGTTTGAAGTGCACATCCCAATTTATATATGAAGGCACAGGGAAAACATCCCACACAAAAAGTGTAAAACCATTCCTCAAGAGTGCCAACCACAACAAAACCACATTCACTTCCCAACATAATCACTATTAATGCCATTTGGGTAATTTTCACAGTAAGTGAGCAATGTATGACAACTGCTGAAAACTCAAGTGTTCAAGAAGCTCGCCATTTTCTAGAAAGAGATCAAAATCAAATATTTTGCTTAGTTTTTAAAATCACAAGACAAAAGACAATTAAACAAAACAATCATCCTATTTTGTAATTTCCTCAATGATATAAAACAGATTTTTCAGGGTGAGACTATTTATTAGCTGTCTTGTATTCTTACTCATCACATTTTTCATGTGGAGGTTTATTTCTATTGGGCGATCTCAGTCAAGACATGTTTTCAGTCAATTTAGCGTGTGCAAATTTATGAATTCCCACACACTGTGGAAGGTCAACACAATGACAGAAATGTGATTACATTAATAACTACGTGAGTAATGTTCTGTTTGTCATGTGAAATATACATTTCTTGCTACTGTTGTTTCTGTCCTAATTGAAACTAACCTTTGACATTGCAGCTTTTTCTTCAATCTATTGTACTCAACTGTACCGAAAAGAGTGATATAACATTCGAAGGCCATCTGTGCCAGTTGGCTGTGCCGGGACGAAGCTCCAGTTAAACCCAGACAGCAGCACTGGGATTGACTGAGTTTGACAACAGTCTGTGAGAAACCAGGAAGCCTGCCAGCCCATCACTCTGTCACTCATCGACTGAGCCTTCTCTTCTGGTTCGCTTTCATGCCGTGTTTGAATGCTGTGTCCACTTGAACTTTGCTACTGAACCGATAGATGATCACAGATGCATCTGGGAAGTCATTCTCAGAAGTTATTGTCATTGGTAAAAATGAAGGTGGTACAGGGAGATTTGGAGCCCCACTTCCTCAGAAAAACAAGTCTGCATAGGCTGCCAGGACTAACAGCAAGAAAGAAACACACACACACACACACACACACACACACACACACACACACACACACACACACACACACACACACACACACACAAAGTGAGAAGGTGAGAGGGAGAGAGAACCAAATAGATTGCTAGATAAGTAATTGTAGCATTTTGTTTAAGGATTATATATTTATTGTGCATCTTCAATACTTAAATTAAAGTGACGATGTCATGAAAAGGTGTTTTTTTTTCACTTTGTATTTTATTTCCTAAGCAAGGTCAAGATGTCAAACCACAAATCCTTGAACATTTGCTGGATAAGCATGTCAATCCCTCATCAGGTTTTTGGTCGCATTGTACTCTTAACTGTTATGTTATAGAGCCTTTTTCTTTTATGAAACACCATGCTCTTCAGTGATTTAAAATCAATACAAAGAGGGTTTACAGGGCTCGATGTCATGTGTCTTTGTGAGGGACTTCTGTCTGTGGGCTTTGTGGCAGCAATGAGGCTGCATTGTGATAAAAATACACTAACAATCTTGTTTTTTTTCTTCTTTCTTTTTTTTGGGGGGGTGAGAATAAAATTATTATTTGGCATTTTTGATTACTATTCAATCACCACTCTCAAACACATCAGATATAATTTTTTTTAATCTTGGTGAATAAATCCAACATCTTGCTAACATTTAATACTGACAGACGATAGTCTTATAGGTGATCATGAATATCTGAACTGGACACCCACATTGAACTTCATTGACTGTGATGATTTACATCTGTTTAGTATTTTAATTTTAGTGACAAAAATGCAATTCATCAGAGCCAACTGACTTTTACATTTGCAAGAATAACAGTTGAAACAGATGTGGTTGTGCTTGTATTGTCATCTGCGTGTAGAAATAATGTTCGGCTTTTCTCTCAACTAATTCAAGAGGAATTATTTTGTTTCTGAACACCATGTTCAGAAGCACATGATGCTTAATATCCTCCAGGTGTAGATGAGATGTGGTAGAACTTGGATGTAAAAAAATCTCAGTGTAACACTTTGGAGGGCCAGAAAAAATCTCACAGCCAAGTTTTGCCCACAGATCCTATTTCAGGAAACCCTGACTTCCACAGATTTTGCCCACAGGTCCTATTTTGGACAACTCTGGTTTACAGAGCCAGTATGGAAAGCATAGATCAAAAGGTTCTAAACAATTGTGTGTGTGTGTGTGTGTGTGTGTGTGTGTGTGTGTGTGTGTGTGTGTGTGTGTGTGTGTGTGTGTGTGTGTGTGTGTGTTTAAATTTAGTTTGGCTTTTGTTTTTTTGGTGTCACCAAATTAAAGCTTCTTCAACAACTGTGTGTATCTGGTGACTGTCATTAGCAAACAATACAAAGATGCTCATAATAACTTAATGGCAGAATTCCCAGATTTGCGGATAGAGCACAATTACCAGCAGATGCCAAGCTCTGGCTCATAAATCACCCTCGATGGAAGTATATTACTTGAGTCAGCCAGCTGAGACAACTTTTGTTTGTTGATATTTCTATCAAATAGATGTGTGCATGTGTGTGTCTGTATGTGCATGCATCTGTACGTGTGACACTCAGATTGGGAAAATTTCAACATGTACATGCAGGCGCCACTCCATGCACAATTGCATCGCAGCAAGACAATACAACAGGAGTATGAGAAGGGACCCTGCAGATAGTAGGATGACACACAGTGAATTGACAGCCTGGTGCAGAGCCAACAACACTTGTGTCATCAAATCACTGAAGCCTGAATAGTTGCTTCCTGTTAAGACGTCCACAGAGGTAATGCTACCACACAACAAATACAGTTTCACCCAGTAAAAGGTGGCCTCTGTACAATGGCAAAGATAATTTATATGTAGAAAAACAGAGAGTAGAAAGTATTGGTGGATTCAGATCTCCAATGATATTTTGCTATAGGATTTCAGACTAACATTATAATCAACAAGACCAAATATTTGTCTTGTGGACTCGTTCTGAGCCAGGTTCAGTTTTGTACAGCAAATGTTTGCAAACAGAGTATTGCAGGTCACATTTTGCGTAAAAAAAACAAAACAAAAAAAACATGTTTGTTGGCATTAATGTGAAGCTGGTAAAAAATCTTTGCAACAATCAAAAATAGAAAGTCTAAGAGACATGTAAAGATTTTCTATACTGAAATAGGTTTGCTGGTTCTACCAGAAGTAAAATCTGCCTGCATGCCAACATTGTACATGCAGAAACTTGAAAAAGATACTGTATCTCTATTTTTGAATAATTGTTACAATAATTGTTACAAGGCACAACACAACAATTTGCATCAATAATCCAGTACTGATTAGCATATTCTATGAGTATTTTTTTTCAGTAATAACATTTTTTAACATCAATAGGAAGTTTGAGTTACCATTATCTCCAAGAATTGATGAGTCTTTCTTGTTTCTTTCATTTGTTTCTTTCATGTGACTCGGTTTACTCACGCATGTGGACAAACGAACACACACACAACATCCTTGCATTTGAGAACAGAGCAAACATTTCAAAAACGATAAATGGCAGTGAGTTATTGAACAGATTTTTCTCCAGCTGTCCCTAGCTCCTTCCATAAACCACGTACAATCCACAAATCCACCGGATTTCCTCCTTAAACCTGCAAAAATTAAATATATCAATACGACTGCTTCAAGATTAAAAGCTTTTTGTATCCCACGTGTGAAAGTATACACAAGTTTGGTTTTTTTTTTCAAGATATTTTATGGAAAGGACCAAAAGAAGAAGTAAAAAACCCTAAACAAAACAAACTCAATTTACTTTGGATATTAAAGTTGTTATTTTGCAACCACTATGTAGTCACACTGACTGAATGAAGGAACTGATACTGGATGTAAGCCTCTCACTGCCTCCTTGATTTAACAGTTGTCTAAATTTGCATTGGGGTCAGCGTGAGAACAGGCAAAAAAAAAAAAAAAATTACAAATTGTTTTTTTTTTCCTTATTTGAATTTGGGGAACAAATTCTAAACAACACATTTAAATACACTTACACATCTAAATATCTAAACATTTCCTTATGTAATTCATTAATCAACATTAAATTATTGAATTCAGCCCTTGAACTATTTCAGTCTCATTTTTAAATTTCAATTTCAAACTGACACTCTACATTAAAAAGGCTGTCCGCCCCTCATGGCCTAAAGTATCACCATGCAGCTAACATTATTACTCCTTTCCTGAATAGCTTACCTGCAGAGAGGCTGATCCCACTTGATGTCAAGCTGCCAGAAACTGATATTGGAGCACTATGGTCAAAGTGTCAAAGTTGACACAAGATACTGGACCCTTTGATTGTCCATAATTAGAAAACACAGTAGCATGTATTGAAACCTCATATCAATGAAATCCATCGCTTTCTTTTAGATTTTACAATAACTACCATTATAATAGAGTCAGAGCGGCCATAAATGATGTTTTCGTCACTTAAAGACTGATATTTTTTAATTAGATGTTGGTGCACATGTAGGTAACCATCATAAACAAAGTGGAATAAGCCAGTGTGATGCCTAGTACAAAATTATCGAAAAAGAAAAACATGAGAGCAGAATTTTCTTCAGAATAATATTAAAGATCTGCTGCAGAAACAGTTAAACCAATTAAATCTCCCTGAAGATAAAGTGTTCTTGTGCAGATGACCTGCTACTGACTGCGTTGTAAGCCTCGTGATCTGTTGAACATTAGGTGAAGGAGGAGATCAAGTTTTAGTAACTCCTACTGAGATGAGTAATTGACTGGCTCTGTCTTTTTATTTTATTTAGTCATTGCTGGCTCAACAAATCTTACTGAAAACGGAGAGACAGGAAATACACCAGATATCATGATGGGAGGAAATTAGTATTATAGCTCTGATCAAACATGACAGCAGAACTGTATTGTGTATATCACTCATAAATAAGCCCAACGACAACAAAACTGAGCATCAGTGTTGGTAATATTGTATTAACAATTAAAAAGGGTAATATAAGCCCGTATGCACAATAGCTGTGATGCTGCGTCGTCTCAGTGTCATAAGTTCTTGAATCAGTTTCATTCGATACCCGTGTTAGACCATTTGAATTAACGCAAGTTTCTTTGCTAACTTTTCAATGTATTACTGCTTTTCAGTAACTACTGATATATCTGACCTTAAGTACTATTACTGAGGATTTGCACACCTCTGGTTGCTATTTAGTAGTTCATTTAGACTGGAGATGAGCGATTAAATGCATTTATAATTGGACTTATTGATACATAAAATAACGAAGCATGAGTCAAACAAACTCCACTTTGCTGTCAATATTGTGGAAATTTCTCGTATGAAAAACCAGCTCTTATTTTCTCTCCGCAAAACCTCCATCGTGCAGAAAAAGATTTTCCCTGGTTCATTATTTACTCTGAAAAGCCACATCTCTCTGTATCGTCTTCACCGTGCCTGGCTCTGTGAATCTCAGAATACATTCTGTCTCCATACTGCATTACGCCTTATATGGTATTTTGTGAATGGGTGTTGCTAGGTAACTGGAGTGCAGTAAAGCGTGACAGCTTGATTCTTGTATTTAGAATGAGTTGGGTTTAAAACAAATTTCTATTTTGAACACTGCATCTACAAAGATATGTGGGAGAATTACATGTTAATTAGGCTTTGTGGTTTTTAAATCTTTGGAAAGATGGCATTTGACATTTCTGTTGATGATATAAAATTATGACGTGTGTTGCTGTGAGGAAGAAGAATGCCTTGTGTTATATCAGCAGAGTGTAATCCTTTACCGTGCTTTAGATGGCTGAAAAGACTGTCTCATTATCTGACTTTCTACAAGCCCGAGGAAGACTCATATTTTACACTGAGCTCCTTTTGAGCAGACATCTAAACTGGACATCATTGTCCTTTGTTTCCAATCCTTGTCCTACATGACCACAGTGCTGGATGTTTTCAATGTCTCACTGTTCCGAAACAACTGAATCTAAAGAAACTAATCTAAACAATCATCACATCATGTGTGTTGGAAAAGGAAGACATTTAAAGCTTATCCTACAGCGGATCTTCAGTACAGTATTTGACGTAAATGAACAACTTCATATTAATAAGACAGGGCAATATGAGTGAACTACTGATTAGATCAAAGTCTGTTAGACAAACCAAAGTTTGTTTCTAATGATGGTCTTGAAGACTAGACTATAAGATTAGACTGAAGTGAATAGATTCTGCAAAGTGGAAGTTTGATGGGGAACTAATCATGATCCTCTGCAAGGTTCAGTGACCTGGATCAGAGGATACAGTACAAATGAACTATTTATTTGGTTTGGGACTGAACTGTCCATCTGCTGTCACAGTAACACGATCAGCAGCAGTATCTGCCCACAACCTTCTGCAAACTGCTGGTTCTGAATCCATGATAATGTGATAATCAATTTCCAGCTGCATGTGGTTTACATTTCAGATGCTTCATTTGTCCACTGAGATTTGATGTTATATATCCATATTATCTGAAAGCTTAAGGCTAGCTGAAGGCTTATTATCTCAGAAATCATTGTATTTTAAAGTCTTCATATTTTCTTAATCATTTAAATTTTGTTGTATGGATCAATAATTCAATAATAATATGTTCTCCCTGAAATCAAATTCACTTTTTTCCCCTTCTTCTTTCTTTTTGATTTTTGGCTGAGTGGAGCGTCTTGGCCTGCTGATGAATTATTTATTTAATCAACATTGCTTTGTTTTGCTTGCAGTTATCGCTTATTTGAAGTAAAATTTATTTTTGTCATTAATTTGCTTCTTTTTCATTTCTATGTAAGGGATATTTTGAGTTAGTGAGTTCACAATTTACAGAGAACAAATTTGTTCTTTACTAAAACAAAATGTAAACGAAAAAGGAAGAAATTCTTTTTTTTTTTTTCGCAGTATTTTGTAAACAGTAGCTGCAGCTTGCAGCAAAAAAGGAAAAAAAAATCACCAAAAGAAAAATGTAAAATTGGGACAAGAATACATAAACTGAAGGGCCATATTTACCAGGCAGACCAACAAATAATTAAGCCCGAGTGATGGGTTTGCACAAACTATATTATCAAACTGAGTACAGAGTGAATTCCAGAAGAAAAAGCCCACCACATGTTTGAGACCACAAGTCTATGTCTGAAAGAGAAGCTCAAGTTCTGTATCCACAACAACATCACTCAGAATGGTGATAGTGCCTACAACTTGTAAGTTGGTAAACTATATATATATAAATAAAGGCCATTTTTATTTGTGAAGGACAGTTGACAGGGAGTATACAGACAAATTGTCACTGATCACACTCATACACACACATGTACAATTCTCTGTGACCTACTGAAATTTCCTCTCGATCCACCGAAATTAAAGCTAGGGTAGACGATGTTGTCCAAAAGCACTTCTTGTCATACTGAGTGAAATGCTCCTTGCCTTTGTTTCCCACTCAGTTGGTTTAGTTTGCTTTACTTTTTAACCTTTATCTGACCTGGGCCAGGTTTGAGCTCATTGTTGGTCAAGTCTGTGGCGCTGTCCATGGTGCTGAAATCGCCCATCTGTAGTTGTGATGCTGGATTCTCTGCAGGTCGGTTATCAATCCATGGCGCTGTACATGGTTCTGAAATAGCGCAAATTGTGCTGCATAACTAATCTTAATTTACCTTCTCTCTGTTTTGCCCTTCTGTCTCCTTTCCCAATAATAACGCAACAAATTAATCAGCTGTCATTACAGGCTGTCACTGCACAGTGTCTAATGTTCAATTTACTTTGTTTTACGTAATATATGTCCATTTGCAAAGCAAATTGAGTGTCTGTTAATCTTTGATTTCACTTCATATTTTGATGCTTCAAAGTTTGAAAATTTAATTTCAGTTTAGAAGCTAAGGTCGATCATTCGGCCCCTTTAAGCTAGGGTAGACGATGTTGTCCAAAAGCACTTTTTGTCATACTGAGTGAAATGCTCCTTGCCCTCTGGGAGAAGTCAATACTTTATGTGGACGGAAAAAGGTGCGGAAAAAATCTGACAACTGTAGCGGCCAAAGGACAGTAAAAACTCCAACCAATCGTAAGGCGTGGACCGCTCTTAAGAAACCAATCAAATCCCTTCGCCGTTCTACCAGCCCCCTGCGCGTACATTTCAATGGCGTGCACTGGCCCTGGTTCAGCGCGCGTTGCCAAGGAGCTCTCGGCGCTCGCGGCTCACGTGAAAAATAGAAGACGCATAGGAGCGGGCGCGCTGCGCTCCTATGCGCGTTGTGTGCGGGCAGTCAGAAAGGTTAATAACATTGGAGGCGATCACAAACTCCCTGCGCGTGGCGCTTCCACGTCCAGTGCGTTCGCTCCCAACGGGAGCTCCTCCAATGGGGTGGGAGCTGGGCGGAGCCTTGGGGAGATGCTACATTCGTGCTACATGCTAGTTTTCCAAGATCGTCGACCCTAGGAGTAATTCAGGACGAACCATTTACACTGCCCCCTGTTGAGAAATAAATTTACACATTTTCAACCAGACCAAGCAAAACTGTCTCATAAAGGATAAATTGAAATAAATAACTGCGGAACTACACCATCAAGCAGATCATTAGTTCCTGGTTTTACATGTTGACCAATGTGTGGCTTCAAATTTAAAGCCTTATCACGTAATTGACCAAGTGACCAAAGTAAATAGTTTTTCTTTGCTTAGCATTTCAAACGGGGGACTTTGAGAAAGATTCTCTGTCCTTCCATGTGCCAAACAAAAGAGAACTGAAAGTGAGAGTTCAGAATTCTTAAAAAACTTGCAGTCTATAGAAGAATTGCAGTATGAGTTCAGTACATTTCATCTTCATTTTGTATCTATTATGACTCATTGTTTTCCATTTTCTTTAGAGAAAAGCATTTTTGAGGTTGAACTGTGAATTATGATTCTGAGCTTTCCTGTTGGCTGTAAAAATCACAGGAAATGTGACCATGTCTTCTGTTTTCACACAGTATCAGGGGGTATGTAAGCTATATCCGTATTTAAAAGCAGTTAAATTACTGTGCACAGTCTTTGTAAATAAGAGTATGTCATTTTAAAGTGGTGATATGCTACCATCAGTGACTCCCTTTCACTGGGCTTAAAGGTTCAACGTGCAGACGACTGTTTTGTGGATGAGAGACTTGGCACATATTTTCCTCTAACACCCTGAGTGAGGCAGTAGTTTAACATCCCATAACTCTGTGAAAACATTTCCTTAGGTTTGCCAAGTCTGAAAACACCTGCAGGCTCAAAGCAGAGGTGTCATACGTACACAGCTTGGTGTAACTTAGTGAAGCCACTCAACTGTGAACAGCTTTCTCACCACCTTACAGCACACAGCAAGACAAAAATGTTCAGTGCCTGAAATCAACCGGTGTGGCATGTGGAGCTGCTGATTCAAGTTCTGAAGGACTTGAGATGTAGTTTCCTCCTCCTCAATGTGGAAAGGCGAGAGAGGAAGGCCGCTTTTGATCTTTCCAACTGAACTGAAACTGGGTGCAGTAAGTCTGAACAGGATGTGTAGTTGTCCTCATTGTCACTCTCATTGTAACTTTTCATCCAGGATTACAAAAAGAAAGACTGTAGTTACTGCTTTAGGCCGTAACTTCATCAGTATGGTAAAGCAACAAACCTTTGACTTCCACACTTTTGTCATAAAATAGTTTGTGTTCCTCACAGAACCTCAAATTTCGATTAACAAAAGAAGAAAAAAAATGAAGCAATACTGTTTCCATCACATCATTTGTATGTAAACAGAGCCTAATGCATGCAAAACCGTCATTTGAACTGTATTTAAGTCATAAATCACATCCAAGTTGCTTTCAAACTGAAAGCACAATTAATTTGCATGGGTTTGCAGTTAAACATGCCATTAGCAAGTTCTTCGTACATCATACCTGTCAGATAAATATATGAATCTAAATTATTCCTAAATATGAGTCCTTCACTGTATTGGCCAAATGGTTAACGTGTGATACAAGGTGTATTGAGTCCTTTATTCAGTGTCAAAGTGAGCCCAGCGTCTACAATTCTTTTTTTAAAGCCCTGAAGCAATATTAGAAGGATGGAGAAGCAATGCAGTTGTGTTAAATACCTACTGATTTAAAAAAAAATAAAAGTCTTGATGAAACATGATGAATTATATTAACTTCACTTTGATTTTCCTTTGCTACAGACACTTCAGATATTTCAAACTACCTCATGATTTAGTTGAGTACTGCATCAAAATAGGACATCCAAAAACAACAATGAAATAACCCACATCCACACAATAACTCTACATGTGACAAGCTGATGTTCTGAGAGAAACAAACACATTAACGCCACCAAAACCACAGAACCGAAACATCACTTCAAGCACGCTGCTTTAAAAGTCAAGAAGATGACAGTGAAGAGCTTTACATTGTTTTCTGGTGTCTGTATCTCAGCTGACTTCTCGTGGACTATACAATTCCCATCAGGGGAGGAAAGATCAGCATGAACTGTGCATCAAAGGAAAGCAGAAGTAAGTCTGCCTCTGTTCTCTCCTCCGGATTGTTTTCTATCGGTCAGTCACTGAGAGCCTCGTGCCATACTGCTGCACTGTGTGTGGTTTCCCAGATGCACAGTGGAAGCCAGGCCAGATCTGCGAAAGGCGACGAGGTTGGCAGAGCACATCATAAACAGACCACTACCGCACCATCAGGGACATTTACAATGACATGCTCCAAAAGGAGGCCAGCTGGATTTTAGAGGATCCCAGCCTCCCAACCTGGACATCACCTGTTGAGATCCAGATTCTTCAAAATATAAACTGAAAAACAAATTCTCCTCTCAAGCAGCCACATCACCCTCTTTGCTTTAGTTTAGATTTTATTCTTATTGACACTCCCACCCCCATTTTGTTTTCAAAACAGTGGCCCCGTTTACATAGGTTTTTTTTTTTTTTTTTTTTTTTTTTTACCTGATTAAAAACAATGGTATTAAAAGCATCTGTATACATGGACGCCACATAAAGTGATCCACTTTCACTCCTCATATATGCAGATCCCAGCTGAAACAGATTATACAGTATCTCTGACATGCGCAAAAGGTCTCTCTCCCACTTTTCAGGTTCTGATCTTTAGCTTCGTAATACACCTCTCCAGTAGAGGGGCGCTGCCTGCTACCTATCACAGAGCTGTTTAAATAACTCGATGTAGCGCAACTGTTGGTCATCTCACCTCTCAGTAATTTTTTTGCTCTCTCTGGGTCTGGGTTTCTATCAAAAACTTTTTCTCAATCACTGTCCACTTTTTGTGCTTGTTTTGATTATGACTTTTCAAACTCCTGCTTCCCGTTTCCTGAGCACACCATCATGTGACTCTATGTACGAGAGAGGGTACTGTATGTGCATAAGGAATAATCCTCCCATGTAACACGATCCACTGTCTTCAGGTGTTTATATGAGGCATCACTCTTGCCTCACAGTGTCATTATAAGGTGGATTTTTGGACCCATGTAAACGGGGCTAACGTCTACAACTGATATTGATTGATATGACCCATAAAAACATATATGCTACATGCTGAAAGTATGCTTCTTGGTGTTAATCTTTGCAGATGCCTGCAATTTTGCACTTTTTCATTTCATACACATAATCACTAAGATAATCTCCTTTTTTTATTGTCCCAGAAAACACAGCAAATGCTGTTCTTTAGTAGAATGACTTATCTTTAAATGATAGTCACGCATATTCTCTGTCATGTTTAGTGACTACACATCAGATAATTTATTGTTGCTGCTAAAGCAAAGACAACACGTCACACCTGGTTGGCTGTTTTGATGCAGCAAGCTGCTGTAAGTATGACGATGAACTGTGGCACAGGCAGGACCCATTATCAGATATGCATCTTCACATTCCTCCTTCTGTCACACTGCAATTATCAACTATCACATGATTCCGATATAGTATTTTCAAAATTTTTCAACTAATATGTCATGTTTATCTTTATTTGAAGTATGTAGTTCTAGTAAACTTTATTTTTATTTTGTTAAAACAAATGCACAACAAATGTAGAAGTGACAGAGACAAATAGATTAAATTTTCAAACTGATGGAAGGATGTTTTTCTAAGAGTTTCTGTTTATATTAATTTAATCTCAGTTTGGCTTTAAAGATTTAATTGCCATCTGTAATATCTTGTGCGAAAAAAAATTTAGTCACCAGTGATTTGCTGGAAGAGAAGAGAAGAGAAGAGAAGAGAAGAGAAGAGAAGAGAAGAGAAGAGAGAAGCTAATTGATTTTCCCTGTTCTCTACTCTAAATGTCCCCATCTTTCCAGGACATTTCCCTTTCGTGTTGTTGCTTCTCTTTCTGCCTATTTCACTCCAATTTAGCACACTTTCTGTAATATTTAATGTATATTATTAAAAAAACACAGTGCTTTAGATGGACAGAGAGATGCATGTATGTATTTATGGATTTCTTTCTCCTCCTCACTTTATCTCACTCTGCCTCTCACTCTCCCGGTGCCTTTCCTTCTCACTTACGTCAGCGCTTCTGCCTGCTGATGAATATATGAATGAGATTAAAACACAGCAAGACACACACACACACAAATAGGCACCCCTCCTCTCCCACTTCTGTACAGACCTTACACTATGGTAGGACATTAACATGTTAGCGCTTATGTTTTCATCGATGCATCCACTTGGGTGTTGCTATTTTAGGTTACAATGAAATGAAAAAGACAGTGTTTATTTTTTAAGACTTGCTGAGTGAAAGTGTCTAATAATAAGGCAGCCTTCCAGTCAGTCAGGAGAAATACTGTGCGACTTTGATTTCTTGCCTTAAATCAACCCAGCGTCTACGGCAACAAGTAAATAACTCAGCTAACAAGCAGTTTTTCCTCAAGCAAGAACCATCCTTGTTTACAATATTGAAAGCCAGGCTTGCACATACTGCGTGCACATGTACCCTGTGTGTGTGTGTGTGTGTGTGTGTGTGTGTGTGTGTGTGTGTGTGTGTGTGTGTGTGTGTGTGTGCGTGCGTGCGTTCTCGTATTTCTATCCTTGTCGGGGCCAAATGTCCCCACAAGGATAGCAAAACGTGGAACGACGTGCCTTGTGGGGACCTTTTTCCGGTCCTAAGTAGGAGAAACAGTGTTTTCTTGACCATGTTGTTGTTACTGAAAAAAGTAAAAGTGCAAAAACATTTCTTTAGGGTTAGGCTGTGTTGTGGTGTGGGTTAGGGTTAGGGTAAGGGTCAGGGTTAGGGGCTAGACATGAATGGGAGTCAATGGACGGTCCCCACGAGGATAGAAATACAAGACTGGGCGTGCGTGCGTGCGTGCGTGCGTGTGTGTGTTTGTATTATTGTTGCTCTGTGTGTGGAGCACAGCATCAACTGACATTAAAAAGGAATTCAATATCTAGTGGACTGCTGGAGACACTTTCCCTGTCTTTAGAATAATGAAAGCGGAAACATGATTTACTCTGTTTTCATCTTCAGTAAATATCCAATGCTCTTGGTTGATGAACTTGCTTGAGTATTTTGGAAAAGTGAAGTTTGCTGGTCAAGATAAAAATAGGAGTCGTATTTTGATACAGGTAAAAAAGAACTTTGGTCAGATTAAAACAGCCTAAGAACAAATCCATTATAATATTCTTCAACATCGACACTGGAAAAGAATCTTTCTCATTTTGTACTTGACTCTGTGAAAAGGTACTTTAAAAATGGCTTCTGCACCATTGTGAAAAAGATTTTGTGATTGTGAAATAGTTCTTCCATTAGATCCTAAACATTCCTCACTCTCAATTTTGTATTAGTTAATTTTCAAAGAACAAAAGTTGTGAACAAAAAAATTCATAAGAGTTGTATTCGTCCCCTTTAAGTACATAGTGGCAAACACAGTGAGATGGGAAACCACGTTGAATAAATGAATAAAAGGAAATAAATGCTTGAGATTCTCCAGAAAGAAAAATCAAGGAAGCGATGTAGATAGTGGTGCTGCAAGTCGGAATGAAGAGCTGAATTTAACGTCAGCCCTCCCCTTTCTCTACCCTGACTCTATCTCTCTCGGTCCTTTTTCCTTTCTCTTCCTTCTCACTCTCTTTCACAGTACCGTAGGCTCTCTGTTTCTATGGCGACCATTTCTGCCATTGCTGAGAGGGAATAGATACCTGACGTGAGGAAGCGAAGTCAGCTGAGGAGCAAACAGATAAAGAGAGAAGAGAAGGATGAATACATTCATGTCTAGAATCAAGGCTACATGAGCAATAAGGCAACCGTCGATGAATCATTAATTGGATTGATGGACATTTTGAGATGTTTGCACTCACGCTAAAAGTTAAATGAGATACCAAGAGACTCTTTCAGAAAAGACCATAACATGTGCGATTACAAATCTGTCAGCAGAGGGACGCAGTTCCAAAGTTCAGTCATATGAAACTAAAAAAGCAGTAACAACAAGAAGAAGCAAAACTGTAACTTTCAATAGATCAAAAATGGGGAGGAAATATAAATAAAACAGTACATCTGTTTAATTTTTCCATCATTAATCACATGTGGGTGTGACAGAAGTTACACTTCTATTTTCAATCAATACAGCTGTCCACACTGGCCATGCAAGTGCACATAATATGCTTGCAATGTATTCACTTCATTTGTATGTTGATCCTGCAAAGCAGTAGTGAGGCTGTCTCAACAAGCCATCATTTGTATTAAAAAAAACAAAAACAAAAACAAAACATTAACCCATGCTTTGTTTGGAAAATCTACAAATTATACTCTACATGAAAACAATTTTATATTCTTCAAAATAACAAGTTTCTTGGTTTCAAAAATCACACCAGAATTAAACAGCTGACCGAATATGATACTGATATTGGAGTGACAGAGGGAAGTGAGGCTAACATATTTTTGTCTGTGTAATGAACTAAAAAACTAAGTGCTATAATGTATTTAAACTTGTATCCTGAACCAGCTCAACTGCCAGCCATAGATGAGAGAATCAATGCAACTTTCATTCCTTCATACTGGTAAGGAAACTTTTCCTATTTTATCTTGAAGGCCTTAAATGGAACTGAACAGCCAATCAAATTATCCATTCATTGAATCAAATCTGGAATTTTTTGGGGCAGTGAGGCCACAGTAAAACCACTCCTCTATAACATCAAAGTACATATTTATTTGAAAAACACCAGAAATAGTGACAGATAGCAGTTCACTTTCACCTAGGGCAAGAAGAAAGAGTGCAAATATTTTTAGAATTTCTTTGGGGATTCCCCTATAATTTTTCTTTTTTATTATTATTGATTTACTTCTTAGTAAATATACATAATGTCAGGAAAACTGACAGACGTTCCCAATGAAACCTCAAAATTCAGAATAATTGAATTCTCTGGTGTGGCTGAAAACGACAAGATTATATAGCAACAGTTACTATTTAGACAAGTTTCTTGTCATTTGTCACATAAATTAACGTCATTTAAACATATGGATTAATCTATAGTTTGAATTGATAAGACTAATCAGAACTGCAAATGTAAAGCATTGACAACACAGAAATCAAATCAAAATAGCAGGAGTGGCATTTTTCCCTGAAATCTTGCAGTATAGTTCCTCCTCCATACCTGAAAGATTGCTCTGGTAAGTTTCTCTAATGGCCCCTTCAAATGGTGACACAAGGTCAACAGCAAAAGCTCAGACAGGGTCTCCAGGAAACACCTCCAATGATCAATGCAGCTTTCATGCCAACTATCAAATACATGAGAATCAAGAGAAAAAAAAAAAGAAAAAAGAAAAAAAAAAAACTTGGACCAGTGCACCATTCCAAATGGCACCAGTTTCCTGTATTCTGGCCAAAGAGGGAATTCCCCAAATGATCCCAGTTAAGCCAAAAATATGTGGTAGTAGTAAGTCCTCACTCTCTCTTCTCTCTTCTCAAAGATTTCTCTTCCAGTTTTTTTAATCTCCATGCGTACACATTAGTCGTCTGCAGTCCGATGAGATACGCCTTTTGAATGCTTCTGTGCCAAGTCTGCAGGTGTTCGCCCTATATGAACAGGTTACACATAGTAACCACAATGACTTTTTTTCAGATATTATGACATTTTATGTATATATATATATATATATATATATATATATATATATATATATATATATATATATATATATATATATATATATATACGAAATTTTAACCACTTCAATTAGGAGTTTTTGTTGTGCAGTAACAAAAAATTACAGTTTATTACAGAAGTGAAACATATCAGAACTATGAGTCAATCTCATGGCTCATTCAGTTTACTCTAGGTTCAGCTGCAGGATCTTTATGTTGAAACAAAAAAAAAAAATATTTTTTGAACATTGATGTTTTCAGTCCTTGAGAGAGTTATGAACTAATGACAATTAATAAAAGCGCACAATTGCTTTTGACACTGTTGACACATCACAGTTAATGTGAATAAAGATTATTGTTGATACTATTTGCTGTTGAAATTCCATCTTATTGCTGCCAGCACATGTGGGCTGCTTTGTGATTTATGAAGTGCCTTTTTTTTTAGTTTAGTGAAATTGCAACAGAGCAAATGAACACATTTGAAAATACCCGAAGTAACAGACAGCTTGTGAACTGGTCAGAGAGAGTGACCTGTTCATTGGGTACTTTGTTCCTTTGAATCTCTATCAGCTCAGACAGTCTGCATTCCTCACTAAGATACCTTGAAAAAATTTGAATAGAATATGGGTGAAAGGATGAATACAGGACTGATGGTGATTTATAGGCTGGTGAAGTTCACCATGATTGTCATTGTATTCCAAAACTCTATCTTTTTCTGTGAGAAATTCTAAATTGCTTCCTTAAGTGAGATTAAGATGGGATTTTGTTATTTGAATGTTCCTATAATGTGGCCTCAGGAGATGTTTGGAAAAGCCATTAAGTCTGTTCAGTTCAGCTCAGACTGAAGGTTCTTGCTCATGGGATTCATTAGCATTTGCTTCAATTACTTTGGATTTGCTCCACAGTTCTTCATTGCTCTGCCATCCTTCTCTTCGCAGACAAAAAAAAAAAAAAAACGAAGAAGACATAGAAGACATTAACAAAACAATCTATTGTGCCAAATGTTGCTCACAATTTAGAAATTGGAGAAGATTTTTTTTATACATTAATTTTACTAACACAGTGCTCACATAACAGGTAGACATTGGGAAAACTACATCACTTCAACTACTATACAAAACACTTCAACCCTTTCGGCACGACGGACCGGTACTGGGTCCAACAGCTGTATGCTCCACTTCAACATGTGTAAAAAGTGACTACAATGCTGTGAGGATGATTTCTTTCAATTGTATCTCAAACACAAAGCCTTAATCTCACTAACTGAACACTCCAGCTGCACTTTGATGACCGAGTGTTTGTTTTATAACAACTTTAAAATCCATATGCAACAATTCGACACGCCCCCCCCTCACCCGCACCTGCCGACACAAAACGCTACAGAACGCACGGTCCGTCTGCTCCATCCCAACATATTGGATATCATATGAAACTAGAAAAGCTGTACTTCAAGGTGACTCCAGGCAAAATATTCTCTGAGTCGACCACCTCCCTTCAGGGGCAAAAAAACCCAGAGAACCGATCTTCAGATTTCACAGCCAACACCTCAGATTTCATGTTTCTCACACACTTCTTCACCAAATCTCAAAACTATTCATACCAAACACAAAATATTTCATTTCCTTACCATTTTGTGGTCATTTTCCACCATTTCACGCTCTCCTCTGACCAAAATTAACTTCATAATTCTCTAGAATAGTGAAAGAGCATCATGCGCCACAATGTTTATGTGCTGGCTCTTGTAGCCATCCTGTGGGCTTGTCATTAACCCTGAGAGCTCAAATCACATTTGTTGGTGTTCTACGTCTCTCGAGCCTTCGAACAATATGTCGGACGTGACTGAGGCTTCATCCAGCTGGGAGACATCTTCGAGCATAACCACACGAGCATCGCCGCCATCTTGGATCTCAGATGTGCTGGTGCGCACTGCAGAGCAAGACGGACGCGAATGGCAGAGTGGGGGCAAGGGGGCGGTCGCTCCAGGGCCCACAAGGTCATAGGGCCCCGTTTCATGTGATGTGTTCATATTTACTCGTAAATAAATTATTATAATAAAATGTGCAGTGTGTCCGAGAAGGTATACGCATATGATTGTGGGCTCCAATTTGCCAATTCTTACATTACGACTGTCCTTGAATGCATCAGAGCTGTAAGCCAGCGCTGATTGGCTGTGCGGCATTAACAAGTTTTTTCTTTGCAATTGATCTGAACTCTTTGGAGGGAAGTTAAACAGTATGCTAAACACTATGCTAGCCGCTAGCGGTACTACCCAAAACCTAACATCGGAGCCACTGGTGAGTCAGTGAAACCTTCAAAAATATTATCTTTATCAGAATGCTGTGGTCTTAAACACCTGCCTATTTGAATGTACCTTGTGTTGCTCTCAACTATAAGAGACGGCAGACTCTATTTTTTTTCTCTAATATACGTGAATTCCAAAAGATATAGATAGCTGAGTCTATATCCATCTGAATAGATTGTGTAATTTTAGACCAGCTGTGTTCATTTTATATTCAAGCTGTATCAAAGATGGTACAGATTTAGCCAGTGATTTTTTATTTGAGTTTTCAGCACCATGGACAGCGGACGCTCTGACATTGACACCTGCAGCTGCATTTGTGTGTATGTGTGTGTGTGTGTGTGTGTGTGTGTGTGTGTGTGTGTGTGTGTGTTTGTGTATTTGTTCTTCAGAACAAGTTTGTGAACTGGTTTGACTTTATTCTCCTTTCTGAGGCATATAGGTTTGCTTGGCTCAATAAAAGTGAGCATTAGTGTGTTGTTTGATGGTAGCATGAGGTATTGTTTGAATGATAAAATTACTATCATAAGGGCCCGTAGAGAATGCTCCGTCCCCTCTGAACTGAGACGGATGGATTGTTTCTGATATTTTTGCCAATTTTTTGATTCTGAAACATGCACATTTCTCTTCATTGTGCTTTTCTACAGCTCAATGTATGTTGTTTTTTTGTTTTTTTTCTTGATGTGCATTTTGCATATTTTATTGTTTACAGATTTCAAAGGGGATTTTTTTTCCCTGTGATATAATTGGCTATTTTTGTATTGAATATATTATTATGAATATATTTCAGTTGGAAACTAAACGTTATGTTCAGTCATTTATAAAAAGGTATTTTATACTGTACACAACACTGTGCACAATTATAAGTTTCTGCACAAAAGCTGTGCAGAAACTTATAGTGGCTAAATGTCAGAACCAAAGGGTGCATTGCATATATACAGACCCCTGTAGTGGGCTGTCGGCTCTTCCTTTCATTGTGAAGCAGATTCACCAAGCGTTGGATTGTTCACCCACTAATAGGGAACGTGAGCTGGCTTATGACCATCGCGAGATAGATTAGTTTTACCCTACTAATGATGTGTTGTTGCAATAGTAATCCTATTACTATTACTATTACTATTGCAACAACACATCACCAGTAGGGTAAAACTAACCTGTCTCATGACGGTCTAATCCCAGCTCACGTTCCTTATTAGTGGGTGAACAATCCAAAGCTTGGTGAATTCTGCTTCACAATGATAGGAAGAGCCGACATCGAAGGATCAAAAAGCGACGTTGCTATGAACGCTTGGCTGCCACAAGCCAGTTATCCCTGTGGTCCACAGGTTGGTCTCCAAGTGGCCAAATGGAGGATTCGCCTGGTACTATCCAAACTGAACCCTATAAAATCTATGTGCTTTGTGCTATTCTTATGAAACTTGGTACAGTTGTAGTCAAGGAGTTGCTGAATGCAGTCCGTGCATCAATATGGCTGGCTTCATTGTTGTCATGGTGTTTTTCAATGTGGAATCTGAAAAAAAAATTAGGCGATGGTAGAAATTTCATTTTTTTCCCTCTACTTTATCATAATTTGCTGAGGCATGTTAAAATTCACAGTGTTTCTGACACTGGAACTATATTCTGTAAGGTCTTAGCTATCAATTCAGACCAATATCATACATATCGTTCCAATAATTGTGGAGATATTGTTAATTTAAAATGGATCGGCATTTTTAGGCAAACCTTGCCTCCAAAAACCCTAGGGTTCAAAATGCTGACTGTAAAAACAAAAATCAGTATGCATGCATAAAATTATTAAAATCATGTACACCCATTCGTTGTGCTTCACATTTGACTATTTTGAAGCCTGTGAATCAATGCAATTGATCCCGAGTGGTGGTAACTGATAACCACTCTCTGGATACTTTACTTTCAGCTGCAAACATTTCAAACACTGAAATTTTGTTGTCCATTTAAAAAAAGAAGTTAAAACATTTTGACATTATTAACCACATTTCACTTTACAAGCTGTTTGGCCTGTTATAATTTGATTGGGGTATCTTCAGAAATTAATATTTTTTTTCAATACCGAAAACACTTTAATTGTAAATGTAACATTAAAATAGGGCTTATTGCCCTTCGCTGTTTCTTGTTCTACTGTGTCTCAACATTAAAAAAAATGCTTCGATTTTCACATCGTGCACACCTGACTCATGCAGTCCACAGTCCATTCAACTCCTGTCATTGTGTTAATTACAGCTCAGTCATGTTGGTGAGACCCCCACTGAGTCTGCGGGGGAATCAGCGAGAAAAACATAGCTCCCAGGAGATGAGGTAGTGGTGTGCTTGTGTTTATTTCTGTGGCAATGTAAACAGTAAAAAGCCATTGTAGTCAATTAAATCATAGCCTGCAGACACAGCTGCCTGGTTTACTACATTGTTTTTTGGTAATAAAAAAAACAAAAACAAAAAAAAAAACCTACAACGACATTTTTTAATAATCCTCATGTCTGTAGAAATTGTAACATGAAAGCTTTCTGGATTTCACTCAAACCTATTGATTCAAACGAATTTCCTTCAGGCTTTGTTCTTGACTACATTGTGCTCAGTTACTGATTGGTCACATGGAGGTCGCAAACCTTTGATATCAAGAAAAGTTCCTGATTTCTGGATTAAATTAGATGAGAGAGCATATGGTTTGCAGCTCTGAGTCAATTTCTTCTTTTGGCTTTAAATTTTTGGTTTATTTTAAAATAAATGGCCCCTGTTTTTACAAGTTTATAATGAATTGTAGGTTTTTCTAGAAATCCTTCAATGCCATGCTGAGATGGAAAGCTATCTGCAAGTGTGGAAGACTTTGACTGTAAATATCTGTCATTAAGTCCTTTTTTTAAGGGTGCACTTTCACTTATGCTTAAATGAAAAGGGCATAACATAAATGTGGCACCCTAAAATGAACCATTACAAACATGTTTTTTTTTTTTGTCTTTCATTGTCTTTATGCTAATATTTCTCTGGGTATACAAGTGTTGATATATTTAAAACACTTCTTCATTAGATAGCTGACAGATAGATGCTCATTTTATAGCTACAGAAACAAACACAACCCATTGCTCGACAAAGACATTATGAGGACCCTTATTTATTTTCCAGTCTTATTGTGTTATCTGTGTATTGTTTAAGTCACTGGTGCCACAACTGGCACTTGTCTAACTATGAGCAAAGGTAGGGGGTACACTTCACAGGTCACCAGTCCATCGTAGGGCAAACACAGCAAGACAAAGAACTACAGTGTACACACACACACACACATGCACATGCACATACACATATGCAGTATGCACACATGCATGCACACTGTTCACTGAGTCACATATGGCACAATCTATCACTTTAACTTTTTAATGTATACTGACATTGCAGATGCCCCATCATGTAGTCCTATTACTTACAGTAACCAATTATTTCTGCCATTTCTGTTTCTGTAGCCACATGGCCTTCAAAGACCATCTGTTTATCTTGCGTTCAAACTCTTCCTCTGAAGAACCTCCATACACTTCCTGCACTTGGGCTTCTGGATCTTGGACTTCCTCAGAATGTAGTTTTTCATCTTGATTGATGTTATGCTTTTTATGTCTTGTGTATCCCCCATGTTTCTGTTCCACAATGTGTCCTGTGAATATTGGAGCTTGGATCTTTCAGCCAGAGTTTTTACTGCACAATGCTGTCTCCTTGTTGGTTTGAAGGGTAAAGCTTGATGGTTGAGAAGACATTTCTGAATAACATGTTCTTTCTCAATGGACACAGCAAGAACATTATTTCAGATCTCTGAAACTGTATTCAAATTGTATTTTTGAGTATGCAGCTTTTAGGTATTTGGTTCTCTGTCCATCAACAAGCAAAGTCAATGGTAATTGTGTTTTTGCTCAAGTGTTCTTTCTATAGCATTCCCATCCAGAGGTTTTGCAAAATATATTTTCCATATATTCTTGCAGTGAGCATGTGTTTTTCTGTGGTCCTCCTCTCTCTGATATCTTTGAATTTGAACAAGGTCACTATTTTCAAGGAAAAAGCTCCTTGTTCCTTTGTTGTATTGCAGTTGCCCTTGTTCATCTGCTTTTTTATACATATTATCATTTGCAATGTTGTAAGCGTCTTGCATTGACCCCTGCTATTTCCGTGTTTTCCTCCAGTGTCCGGAGCATACTCAACAAAGTTATGTTATTAAATTGTTCAGTATGATTGAGAATTATCCGGAGTTGTTCTAGAGAGCTGATAAAAGAGACCGCTACAGAGAATACCACATATCGTTTATACTTTCCTGAATAATTCGTTTTCAAATTTACTCCCTGGCCAATGAGCAAATAATCCAAATCTTAAAACTAAACAATGACATTTTTTGTGCAGCTGGTTTGTCACACTTATTTGAGGCTGCACAAGACTTTGTAAAGTTTGCAAAGTATTCACTTCTCATAATGACACCTTTCCTTGTCCTTAGTTGTGAATAGTCCATGTCCACTATTTCAGAAGTGGTGAATGTTGCTGTGGTTTGAAGAAGTGTTCTTGTTTGAAGGTTGTATACAAGATCTTTATTACTAACAAAAATGAATTAAAGCTAAAAAAAAAAATGGTGTTACTAAGCTGTAGCAGCCTTGTTTTTATCATGATAAAAAAAATAAAATAAAAATTAATCAACTCTGGAGGTTGTAAAATCAACATTACTTTAGCCAATCAATAACGAGGTAGCCTTGTTATCTATTGGTTTTCTAACGTGTCAATCAACCTCTCTACATTTTTAGCGTAACTGTCATGCTCCTACGCACTTTACGTACCCCCCCTCCTGTTGTCGGCACAACACTCCCCCATGCTAAGCTCTGCTGCCGCAATCAACACCTTTTCACCTGTAGACTTGAGACAATTTTTCTTAATCATAGCTGCAACGTGCTTGCCATTTGGCGAAAATGTATGTTTTAATCCTAAAACAAGACTTGCATGAAAAAGTCCGGCGAGTGAGAGGAGGAGGGGGAGTTTGTTTACGCCTGCATGCTGCAGCGCACACACAGATCAGCTGTGAGCTCCAAGCGTCTGCTCCAGTCATGCAGCTCCACACAAACCTCCCCGTCCTCCTCTGATCCAACGAGAGCAGGGACGGCTCAGGGACAGGATTTGGCGCAAGTACAGGATTTTACTCATATTCGCTGTGTTTGTGTTGTTCAAAAGGACACGTTGATAGCTATGTGTTAGCGCAATGATGCTAAGTTGCTACATGACATTTTTTGCGTAAGGAGGAGGCAGTCCTCCGGAGAGAGCAGGGGAGGAGGGGGTGTGGGTCACGCATGCGCAGCATTTCAAAAAGGACTAAGTGTCACTGGATTTCTCTCTCCATGGAAAATCCTCTATACAACCTTGATGCTTTGGTGAGAAAGTTAAGCAACCTCTTGGGGATTGCCTATCAAAAAAAAAAAAAAAAAAAAGCTTAGAATGAGGAAGCATGCTATGCCAGCGTAACAGTAGTAGCTGTGTTTACAGTTGCACCAAAAAGAAAGAAAGAAAAAAAAAACACTGACCCAGTACAACTTTCTTATACCATTTTCATAACCTTTCATAATAGCAATCTGATCACTGTAGTGATCAGTTGTAGTGATCTAGCTGCACACATCCAGATGATCATAAATGCCCATTTTGCTAGTTGTCTTGATTAAAGTCAAAATTTTGGTCAAAACTTTCAGGATGATATTTCTGGGTGCAGCTTAAGTTCTGTAATTGTCACACCTCATCATTAACTTCAGACCTCATCATTAACTTCAGATGTCTTCGTTAAACATATCAGCAGGTTATTATTGCTTTGAACGATGAACTGAGCAGTATGAGATAAACAAATGTAGTTCACTTTGGTATCAAGAATGAAGCTTCTCCAAACAGAATTTATGTTCTCAATCTCTGTTGAATCAGACAGAACTCCTCAGAATTGCTGATATGAAACTGCTCCACAATGTTTCCTTGACACATAAACATGGTGCATAAATTGCTTTTCAAGGTCAGGGTATGCCATTAAAGGAGGATCTCACAGTGTGGAAAATGGTCTCATTAACACTTCATTAAAACACCAATTCATTGCTGTTCAGTTCACAGGCTGAGAAGAATGACAGTCACATTCTTCCTTTTTGTTTCTTATCTGTTGTTTTATAGGACAGTAACTCATAAACAGGTTAAGCAACCCTTGAATTATTAGAAAGAAATTATCTGAAATAGCTTAGGAAACCTCCCTAACTGCCTCTGCTTGTGATTTTTCAGAGCTTGAACTTTAAGCTTTTTTGGGTTCATTCAGTGCTCTATGAAATGACCCACCCAAAGAAACAAATTTCACTTTGAAAAAACACCTTTTTTTCCTCTGATTTTGATAGCATGGTTCTTTTGTCGCTGAGGTGCTTTCATTATATTACACACATGAAGGTCAATATTGAACACCAGAAAACACCAAAGGATGGTATATGCAGAAGCTATGAGGAATGCACGGTCCAGTTTTTATTAATCAATTATCAACAATACAGAGATTGTCCAGATTGTCCTCTGCTCCTTCTCCAATGCCACACAGGATGACCACCTGTCTGGAGGAGATAGAGGTGTGGATCAAGCTCAACTTCCTGCAGACAGAACAATTCCAAAAACTGAAGCCATCCTTGTTGGCACACCGCACTGGCTCCGCTCTTACACCACCACCAGCATCACCTTCTCAGGCCAAAACATTGCCTTCTCCACATCTGTCACTAACCTGGGTGTTAAAATTGACCCTCAACTCTCTTTTGACACCCACATTAAACACATCTGCAAGACGTCATTTTCCCACCTCAGGAACATCGCCATACTGTGCCCAACACTCACTCTGGCAGATTCAGAGAAGCTTGTCCATACCTTTATTTCCTTCAGTTTGGACTACTGTTACACAGTCCTCATTGGGATCCCTGGCCTACAGAGACTAGAAATCATCCAACATCTAGGACAGTGCTGCCAGCATCCTGATGAAGGTACGTAAACACAGTCACATCCAGAAATGTCTTCATTGGCTCCCTGTCCAACTCAGAATTGAGTGCAAGGTCTCCCTCCTCACCCACCAGTGCTTCCATGGTCATGCCCGCCTTGCTCTTCAGGAACTCCTCGTTCCCCAGAACTCTTCTCACACTCTGTGTTCTGCAGCTACAAACACCTTTCGAGGCTCTAGAACAGGGGTCTCAAACTCCAGTCCTCGAGGGCCGCAAACCTGCATGTTTTCCATGTCTCCCTGCTTCAACACACCTGAATCTCATCACCAAGTCCAGCAGAAAGCCTGTTAACCAGCCTCATTGCAATCAGCTGTGTTGAAGCAGGGAGACATGTAAAACATGCAGCTTTGCGGCCCTCAAGGACTGGAGTTGGAGACCCTTGCTCTAGAACCAACTTCCACTGCACGGAGGACCAAGCCTCTCCTCTGCTGACCCGACGATTTGGAATGTTCTCCTTGATTACCTGAGCTGTTGAGTAAATGTTTTTTAGCGATTTTAACTTCATCACTTCGTCACCCTGTTAGCCTTTTAAACTGTAATTATTCTAGCACTGTTATGCTATTATCAAGACAAACCTTAACTCTGCATTCTGCAAGATAGCCCTCAATGTATTGTTATAAATCAGCCTCAAATAATCCCCACTTAATGACTGTAGTCTATGCACAATTAAACAAAAATTCTAATAATAAAATTTAAACAAAAAACAATAAAAAATTTGCCGTTGTCAAGCATTGTGAACTATGGATTTCCTCAAGGATTCTATCATGGTTACCAGTAGTGTTTCTTTTCATTTAGCTGAAAGTATATGCCAAAGGGAGCCTCTCTCTATTAGAGTAACTCTCTATTAGGATTAAAATTAATATTTTTGTGAATGCAATCCATCCTTTGCTTAGTAGTTTGCTTTTTATTTGTTGTTTACCCCTCATTTAAAGGATGGAGATTATATTTCAAGTTTTCATTACTGGGATGTCCACCTCAAAAAATATTTTCATATGCACATCAGCAATACATCTAGAAAGTCAAATTTTCCAAACATACCTAATAAAAAAGCATTCATTTTGCATCGCTGCTCTGTTTTAAGGTGGGAAAG
Source organism: Salarias fasciatus (assembly GCF_902148845.1). Lineage (NCBI taxonomy): Eukaryota > Metazoa > Chordata > Actinopteri > Blenniiformes > Blenniidae > Salarias > Salarias fasciatus. Next base: position 7,007,997 of record NC_043766.1, on the reverse strand, counting down.
ATCAGCAGGTGGACCCCAAAGTGTGGAGTTTTTCAGGCTCACTTTTGTTTTGTGATAAATAATCACCCAGTACATTTGTGTTTTGTGGTTTATCATCATCAGTCTTGCTTGCATCAGAACTGAAACAATCCACAGGCCATAGTGTCAGTTTATGTTACAGTACATATTGCATCTTTAATTTTGTTGAGTTGACCCCAGACCACTTTTACCATCTTGTGCCCTGGGATGATTACATCCAGTCTTCCTAGCCTTGTTATCTGAGCTGTCTTTCTGCTTTTTCAGAATTGAATGTCCTGATTTAGTCTTCACATGGCCGACTTTGAGGGCTAGTCCAAGAGTGTGCACAAAGAGTCCTCCAACTCAAACAACCACAGTGGTCATTCATGGCTCAAATTACAACCATGGGATACATTTTAAAAATTAAGCGTTCCCTACTGACTATGTACATAATTTCATGGACATCACGGACTGACGGAGTTTGTTTGTTTTATTTTACCGGAGTGAGTTGCACTTAAAATTTCGATTTAACCACCAATACAATTCTCTGCTTTGAATGACTTCAGTTTGATTTTCCAAACAGAACAAACTCTTTGAAATAGTTTCTGAAACAGATCAGAAGCCACAATATGAACCACAAATACAAAACAAAAAACAAAAATCTACAGAATGGAGAACCCTCTGTACTGTATTCTCCAGAGAAAAATATCCTATTGTCTTTGAAAACCTTCTCTGAAATATGCTGAACTTTCATAAAATTGTATTTACTTATAAACTGATGAAAATATCAATTTCATCCTGTGTGCGAGTTTCTTTTGTATGAATGGTGTGGTGGTTAGCCAACAAAACTGTGCCTTATAACACTTTCCCTTATAAGTATAAGTTTTAGGGGTTTATTTCTGACAGGAAAATTGCTTTAAACAATTAAAAACATCAAAACGATGTTACACTCCGTAAGTGAAACAAAATGAACATATCTATCTTAGATCAGAAATTTTAACAATGAAGCTAAATTATACTTTGTGTTCCTTCAGCTTGTGACAGGGCTCATTTCAAGGGTAGATACAACGTCTTCTCACCAATGAGAGACAGTTTTTTGAAAATATAAAATAAACTACTAAATATACCCACAATTTAAGACTCAAACTTTTTGTTCTGAATTAATGAAGCTATTTTTTTGTAATTTTCACAATGCAATCAAATGTGATAAAATCATGAAATACTTTGTGAAACATGTATAAACAGTTTACACTTTTACATGAGTATCGCTGAATGACAGAGCTTATACAGAGAACAATTACAGCAGTGGAACAGCATTGTATTGAACACCAATTTTTCAGTCATCTTCCCATTCCAGTTAAGTTACTATTCAGATGTGCAAATAATCATTTTCTGCACTCTGTTAATTGCATGTCTGGAGCCAGTAAAAGCTCATTTTTACTGATAAAGAAGGCAGGAAACAGCTTCCCTCATTGACAGGAAAGAACAAAATTAGAGCAGCAAATTGGAGTTTTATTTTCTTGCTGTAGCCATTGCTTTGCAAACACTTTGATCAAAGTGTTGAGTGTGAAATAAAGGTGGCAGATACACATGGCCTCATACTGGTATCTGGCACCTGACAACTTTGCTAATCACTCATCAAATGAACTTTCCAGTCCAGTCATTTTCGAGACTTGCTGCCCATGTTTTCAGCATAAATAAAGGCTTTCGTATTCGTGCTTGCTTATGGAATGAAAGTTGCAAATTACTTCTCCAAATTTACTAATGGTTAAGTTTTTTTTTTTTTTTTTTTTAATTTAATTTGAGGTGTGTAAAAGTTATTGAAATTAGAAAATGTGGGAGCAAGGCAGAGCTTTTAAAGTATTTCCTTCCTGCAATCTAAACCAGAAGCTTTCTTGATTTTTCCATTTTTGGAAGAAGAAAAAGAGATGGGAAACAGTGGGAGCTGCAGGAGTAATTGAGATGTCAGTGAATTTCTGCCAAAAGCAGAGACGTCCTCTGATATCTCCAAACTGTGATGAGCGGCTTAACTCAGGGTTTTTTAATGGGTCTGAGATGCCACCTAGTGATTTTGCCACCCCAGTCAAACTATGCCCTCTGTTTCCTGACTCAGCACATTGAGATGAGTAGGATGGGTTTCCATGGTAACGGCAGACAGTAAGAGAGTGAAAAATGAGGAAGAAGAGGAGAAATGGAAGGACAGTAAGCAGAGAAAGTCACCCAATGACTGTTACATTAAACTTGGCTCAAGCCAATACTGTATTCTTTAAATCATTCTCAGAGGGTCTGAGGTGGGCATCGCTTGTAAACCTGTCTGATTGAAGAGCATTCAGTTCTCAGAGGAATTGTTTTAGTGAAGACTGCAGAGCATGATCCACTTGATATGACATGTGATAATCAATCTGCCCACGCATTCACACACACACACACACACACACACACACACACACACACACACACACACACAAACACACAATATAAACACCTCTGTTCTTAAATGCATTTCTCTCTGCAACATCACAGAAAAAATGTTTGTTACGTTGCTAAAATGTGAGTAGAAATCAGAAGAAGCACATTTTTACATTCAGAATACATGTTCACACAACAACTAAAACTGGGGCATACTTTATTATCTGTACTGCTTTAAAAATAACATATTTATAAGAAGTAGTCAGTTATTGTTTTTGTTATTATTAATACTATTATTAGTAGTAGTACCAGTAGCAGCAGTAGTAGTAGTAGTAATAGTAGTAATAGTAATAATAGTAGTGGTAGCAGTGAAATCTTACCTTTCACAAAATATTTGTATTATTGTGTGATAGCATCATCTGCACATGGCACTGAAATGCAGTTGGACTGAGATTGTGTTTAAATAAAGATTGTCTATCTATTGTCGTTTTGGATAACTCGGGCTACTTAAGATGCACTGTGCACACCTGTGATATTAGAAGTTTTCCGTGACCATTTCTAAAGACACTTTTTTGGCATAAGTATTGATAATACTGAAGAACGGGTGAATTTCAAACATAAGATTGAATTCCAACTTCTCTTTCTTGATACACTGTGGAATCTGTTTAATGAACTTGTTTGGTGTACTTCACTTTAGTGTTTTCATATTAGTAATTATGTAGATTCAGAGGCTTGTATACAAGATCATATTGCAACTGTGTATAGCTTTGTGCATCAAACTATATTCAACAAAGCAGTTTCTGCTAACCAAAGACAAACATATCACATAAAAATGCCAACATCTTTGAAATGTGCAAAAAATAGCACATTCAAAAATAAGCATGTAATGTATAAATATTGATCGACACATCAAGAAATCTAAAAAATGACAGATTTATCATCAGAAATGACAATATTGTCATTTACACCCTTATATCACTCTTTATTTTCATAGTTGCTTCATGTAACAACATCAGAAGTGCGCCTGTTTTCTTCGGCCTTCACAGGAAGTGAGTTCAGCTTATCATTGAAAATGTGCTCACATACATTATGTGCTTCAATGCTGCCACCTTAAATCCTCTGTCCTGCATTTGGTCAGAAATAAGTATGTCTGATCTTTTGCAGGAAACTTTCTAAATCCCATAATTAAACCAATTCCATACTCATGAGTTAAAAATATATCAAGGGCTCTGAATATATGTTCAACGGAGAACACATATAATTTTCTTTCCTACCACAGTTGACTTCTCTCAGCAGCCACTTCCCCCTTTTATTCACTCCTGTTAGCATTTCATGATGATTAACAAAAAAAAAAAAAAAAAAAAAAAAAAAACAGAAAAGTGACAGACGAACACAGTTCATACCTGTTCGCAGGGTCAATGAGGGTTCACTTGCTGGCTTATGAGGCGATGGTCCTTCTGTCAGTCACCCTGGCTATCAGTGGTGGGTGGAGCTTATAGCTCCAGGTGACTGTCTGTCATTGGTCAAGTTCATCTCTGCTTTCCTGTAACTCCGACCCTCTGGACCTTTTCAAAAGCCTTATTAGTGCCAAGTTCTGCTGAGCATGTTTGTTTTCGTTCTGCAGTTGAGCTGTATGTCTGTCCTTGTCAAGTTCCCAGTCTGTCTCTCAAGGGTGACTCTTTGTGTGCCGTCTTCATATAGGTTTCATCTGTGAATGAAAAAGGACAAAGAAAAATCAGCCATTCATCAAGTACCATTTCCTCCAAGTGACAAGTAAGTGCCAATCACATTGCCATTTATGCTAATTAATATAACAATGTTATCTCGCAGTCCAGTTGTTTTACATGTTGTTCACATTGTGTACAATCCATTTAATGAAAGAGTTTAATCAAAAACTTATAAATGAGGGTTTTTGTCGTTCAAATATCAATTCTAAAACAGCTCCACGATTATTTCATGTCATGTCTGTCGAAGGAGAGTATAAAATGAGCAGCAACATGGCTGGAAGCAGCACTTCAGCATGTTCCCTGAGCACAGCTTTATCTAACAATTTCTGAGATGTTGTAATAATGAGAACAAAAATCCAGAAATTACTACCTTTTCCTCTGCTTTGGTTTCAGAGATTTCTTTTATTTTACTCTTACTGTACCTAAGCCTTTGATTTCACTTTGTTTTTGAATGTGCAGTTCAAGAGTTGTTCTGTTGTAGCTTTTTTTGTAATCAGATAATGCCTTTAGCACCTAGTTATTTGTAATACTGTTTTTGTCTTCATTTGGCCAGTGAACATAAAACAATAGTCTTTATTATGCTAGAAATCTTTTTCTAGCTTCACACAGATGCAGACAAAGGTGCTTTGTACATAAAAATAATTTCAGATCACAGAAAAGAAAAGAAGATAAGAAAGGACAGAGCTGACAGAATACTGAGAGGATGAATTATAACTTGCCAACTACAGTCAAACCTTGATGTTTACTTGAACTCCCAACCTACATTCCTTTGACACCTTATAAACATAAAATAATGCAAGGGGAAAAAAAACAATCAGTAGAGCTTAAACTGGAATAAACACGAACACTCAGTCTGTTAAAACCATAATAGTGTGAGGTCAAACCAGTGACTGTTTTGTTACTGATGAAAGACAATAGACATGTCTGCAAAGCTGTGAGTGAAAATTACGGCTAGAGATTGGCTCTGCAGTGTGTGCAAATTTTCTTTTCTTTGTTTTTTTTTTAAATAGGACATGTTGGATTATCATTCAAGAGAATGACAGTTATTCTGTCACTTATATGAATCCTAATTAGCACGAGTAAAGATGCTTTCCCATTAACCAGTTTATGCGTACCATCTGTAAGCATAAAAACATGTTAGTTTACCGGTTTGCAATATAGCAATGCTTGTTTTGTCTTCACTTCAAGGATCCTTTTCCTTCAGAATCGACTGACTTGGAGAATAGTTTAAGGACTAAACATATGTCTTCAAAAAATTTATTTTTTCTTAATATTGATAATTAAAGGTTTACAGTGTCATTGGAATAGATCAGTGTTTTCTTTTTATTTAACATTGATCATTTTGAATGCAAAGTCTTAACTGCAGTTCATCAAATTTGACACAGAAACTCCTCAGAGACGCTCTAAAAATGGCTCTCCCTGTTCCTGAATCTCACCCTTTTGACCTGAAGGCACCAGCAAGAGGATTCCAAACCAGGTGTACAGATTCATTTCTGTTTTCTGGTCACAACACTTAATTCTTGACTTGATGACCTGGCACTGGAAACATGAGTAACTGTAAGTTGGGTGTGCTGTGGTACCATCGGCACCATGTCACCAGCTAAGCAGGGGCTATGTCTACAACTGCCATCTGAGCTGCTCCTGCGGTTGAATGTGAATCTCATTTTGCTGCATACTCAGATAGAAGGTGATCTTCAAACTCACCTCTAGTATCACACATTGAGCTGATTTCTAAAGTGAAAACACATATTTATTCCGATCAAAATGATTATTTATCTTTTTTTTTTCTTTTCTTTTTTTTTTTTAACCGGCCACAATTTTAGCAGGCACTTAAATCCATCCTATGAATGTACAACATCCCCTCAGCTTTCATAATTGGCAACTTCACTTCACAAATCAAGTGAAAAAGAAATAACACTTTCTGTTTTTACATGTTTTTATTTAAAATTTTAATAGATATTTTTAATTAAGATGACACTAGATATTAAAAAACATGACTTTTTTCCACACACCACTCGAGGGAGCTCATGCACCACTGGAGGTAGGTATAATACAGTTTGAGAATCAACATTACAGAACTGACAGTCTAAATAAGTATTAAGAAGGTAGACACATGACAAACAGCTTTGGAATGTAACAACATGCAAACTTTACAATCTGTCTTCAGTGTCAAGCACATTTTGCCCATCACTCACAAATGCATCATGAAGAGGAACAAAATATACTTCTTTCCCCAATCCCAGTCGTAACTGCACCATCAGTAAGCCTTAACCAGCATCTTGCTGATAAAACTTCAGACTGGTTTCTGCAGCTCTGGCTGTCGTATTTTTAGTCCTAGATTAACCTCCTTTGCTTTAGTCTTTATAGTAACAATTTGTGGATTCACGTGGTCAGCGCTTATGAGGCCGGTTAGATGTAATGCCAAAATCTTTGAATCATCTTGGTAATGGCTTACCTTAGAGAAATGACAATTAGGTGATGGGAAGATACATTTTGGGTGGACTTTTCCTACAGTGAGCATGCCAGTTGCACACTTGGGCCAAACTGGCGACATTTGTGGCATTGTGCGGTGCGATAAAACTGATCATTGTCCAGGGTCCTTTTATTTTGACCAGCTAAAAGTGCACCTGTGCAATAATCCCACTGTCTCAACAGCATCTTGACAAATCACACCTGTGAGGTGGATTGATTATCTCAGGAAAGGAAAAGTGCTGACTAACACAGGTGTAGACCAATTTGTGAAGAGTATTTAAGAGAAATATGCTTTTTGTTTACATAGACAAAGACTTTATTCTGTGAGTTTAATTGATTTATTATCATTTTTTTGCTGATTTAAGCACAGCTCATGTGAAATATGTGCAGGTACCAGGAAGCACCTTTCATTGCTCTGGTGATGGGGCTGCTGTCAGACTTTCAGGTGATTCACCCCGAGACTAAAACAGATCTGGAGCTGGAACACATTTTTTTTTCTTTTTTTTCTGTGAAGTCATTGTTCCAGTTTTAATCCATGTGAGAAGTAGATCCAGCAAACCTGCAGCAGCAGCTGGTTAATGCAGCAGCAGGACCAACATGAGTTTGTTCACAGTTCTTTGCTCTCTGTATGTGAACAGCCTCATGCATTCAAAATTAATCGTACATACATACATGTTGGATGAGTAATAAAACAGAAAGCAATTAAAATAACTCTGGTGGGGGCTCTTGTCTTTCTAATGCAATCACTTTCTACTCCATCTTTTCGTTTTCTGCAAGCATTTATTCTTCCAGTTATCAACATCGAGTGGAAGTGGGCAGAAAGTTGTAATAGTGTCTAGCTAAGATATGTCATGACGAGACCATGGCGACCGAATAGGTGTGATCATCTTGGCTCCCAACATTATTATTATTATTATTATTATTATTATTCAAAATCAACCAAGCCACTGGGGAATGTCCAAATGTTCCCAACAACCAGTTGCCCTCGGATCTATGCAATCAAATGCTATAACCTGTCTATATAACCTGTATATATAACCTGTATCATGACCCACAGAGACAGAAGTGAGCACTTCTGGTCTTGAAGAGCCACAGTAATGCAGGGTTTCGATGCATTTAGGCATTGACACACATGATTGTAATGAGTCACTTGTCAACTGCTTTCTACGTGTGTTTTTCAACATTTCCTTCTTCCGTGTATTTTGAGAAAACACCATAAAAAAGACAAGGTAACAATTATAAGATCATTAAACACGCATATATAAGCTATGAAAAACAACACCAAATTCTCGAAAAAGCTACAGTGGAAACCAACTGTTTCACTGATCTGACGATTGCAGGCTGATATAAATGGCTTCAGAATGTCTATAAAGCAGCATGTGTAAAGTTAATACTTTTGAGTGTCAGTGGGGTAGAGGCCATTCATTCTCATTGGAGTTTGCTTGTTCTTCCAATATATATCTTTAGGTTTTCAGAGATACTCAAATGTAACATGCATTATGTGGATATGAGTGCTTGATGGTGTGTTTGGCTTCGAGATTTAACTGGTGTCCTGTCCAAGGTGTACCTTACATTAAACCATCATTAGCTGATAATAACCCCTTAAGAAATGCTGGAGATGGATGGTTAGAAATTAGGAGTGGATCATGGCAACATTTCTAAAACTATCACAACAATCACTGCATTACAAATATGACAGAAAGCAGAGTTTTAGTGAACAAAAGAATGACAAGAAATACTTTGTCTGGTACGTGAAACATTCACACAAAGATTTTGTCTTTAAAGAATCTAAATGCTAACCCTCCTGCCCACCCACAGTCTGTTGGCTGCTTCACTCTTCGTTCTTATCTGAGAGGGGGAAAAAAAATAAACCCAACAAAGTCAGTGTCTCCTGTTAGATGACAAGCTACAGGATTTCTAATGATTTTGAAGTGACTGCTGGTAAAAATTGGATTCTTTTAGAAAAGAACCACAATGGTCAATGTCAAAGTACAAATGGTTGCTCTTTAATTTGGTTTGATGTTTGATTGCAAATGGCAGATAAACTGGAAAGAAAAAGGTGTATTTACTTTTCTTTGATCTCATTCACTTATGTATGTTTGTCCCTCCTGCCTTCACGCCTTCTTCTCTTTTTCTCTCCCACAATCCATGTCCATCCTGGCAAACAGAGTGGGAACGAAGGGTGAATTAATAAAGGAGTGAAAGTGGAACACAACTCCCTGAGGTCTGCCTTTTCTGGGACACTCACACTGGGAAAGACACACTCACACACACACACACACACACACACACACACACACACACACACACACACACACACACACACACACACACACACACACACACACACACACACACACTTCACACAAGACTAGTATGCACACATACATGTATACATGCACACAAAAACAAATGTAGGGCCTTTGTGGCCTTTCTGTGATGAAGAGGACAATACATACATCTCATAATCTCCAGGCATGTGGAATCAAGATGAGGAGGAACCAGAGCAGAGAGAAAAGAGGAGGAGACTGATGAAGGAACAGTGGAACTGGGGGAAAAGGAGGGAAGAAGAGCAAGAGCCTTGTGCAGAGAGTTGCACAGAAAGCATTGCCCAAGGCAGTTAAACTCACAATAGTCCCATATTCTCTTGGATATCTTCTTTCTTTGTTCCTTCCCTTTCTTGAAGAAAAAAAAATCTTTGAAGCTCTTTGCTTTCTTTAATCATTCTTCATCCGTACTCTCTATATCTTTAAATCCCGTCTTTTTTTTTTTTTTTGTGCCACTTTTCCCCTTTTCTCTTCAGGTTTCTACCTACCCTTCTTCTCTCTGTCTTCATCATTTCATAATATTTTTTACCCTTATTTTCAATTTTCTTTAATTTCTCTAATGTGTTTTATTCCAGACTTTGTACTTAGTATCAAGTGTCACGCCTGCGCTGTCTTCTCCAGCCTTTCGTTCAAATGAATGAATCATGTTTTTTTTTCATCCAAACTCCCTTCATAATGCTACTTATACGTAAGACTGTACCATAGTATATACAACACATATATATTGTGTGTGAAGTTTTGTTATATGGGAGGGGTCATTTCATCAATAAATGTGGAAAAATTATGCAAGCTACAAAGTTTCCTGCAGGTTGCTTACAAAACAAGCACATGCAACTTAATCAAAAAGGGTACTTGCCACCTAGAGCAGTAAATATATTTGTTCAGCTTTCAGAAAGGACTGAATCACAGGTGAGAAGCTGGCGATTAAACATACTTGAATATGGATTAAGTAAGAGAGAAAAACACAAAGAAATGGCAAAATCTCAAGCTTTACTCAGAGGTTAAGACAATGTTAAAAATAAGCATGTAAATGTTAGTAAAAATAAAACAATATGTGTGAATCGCTTTGTGTGATTGTAAAAAATAAACAGTATATGCACAGTACTATGACAAATCATGAAGACAGCTCAAAGGGACGTGAAATCCATTTAGCAAGTATTGAATTGTTTAAGTTGAACAAAAGTAGTATTGGGAGTGGTAAATACTGTAGGTAGGCATCCTTAAAATGTCCATTCGTTTTGGGTCATTGCTCCTCCCTTTTTCCCTGTAATTGTTTTATCCTGCACTGTCTTCCTTGCATTTCAAATGGAGTTTTCTTCTCTTTTTTACACATTCTTCTTTCGGATTTACACCTCAATGCTGTTTATTTTCTGACAATTATTTCACTTTTTTTTTTTTTTTATGTGTTTCTCTCTTTCAAGTCTCCTTCATTTTCAATGTCAATATGTGTAACTGAAACAGACGATAAACAGTTACTGACAGGTTGTTGTCTTACAGTGAGAAAGAAAAGCATTGTTTATTTATGGCTTCAGGAATAAAATCTGTTACCAATTAATCATCCTTTAGTGAGGGGGTATAGTCCCTCAGGAGTTGTATTATAATTCACAGCCTTGTAGTAGTGGGCACAGGCCTGCACTGGGGATCAAGCCAGCAACTAATCAACAACTCACTGGATTGTTTAACAGATCAGCCTTCTTCCTTCCTTTGTTTTCGTATTCCAACCAAAACAAAGAGTGAAATTCAGTGAATGAATGAAATGAAGTGGATTAAAAAAAAGTCAAACAATAGATTGCATAGCTAATTTATACCGCTCCATCCGGTTCACTAGTCCGTCACAGGGAGAGACAGAGAGGGACAGAAAATTATGCACAATCACATCCACATCTATGAGGGTGATGCAGTGGGAGAACATGCAAACTCCCATAAAGGCCCCTCCATTATTCAGTCCCACAACTTGCTCTCTATGATAAGAGAAAATGATCCAATATGCCACAGTTTTATTTCAAGGTCACCATGAAGTGTCAGGGGGATGACTTTCTATTTGATCAACTATGAGGTGTCATGTTAAAGGTGCATTAAGGAGTTTTTCAACTTTAAAAATACTTATTTAACACCATAAATATGTTACAAATATTCAATGATGTGTACAATGTGCCCTGACATATTCATTGCAAGTACCGCTAACAGCGCTAAATTGTCACTTGAAAGTTTCAGTGCCGTCCGGCAATTTGTTTTTCTTGGGGAGAATTTGAGAGGATGTGACGTAATGCGTGCTCCCGCTGGCCTAATCTGCTTAGGTTTCGTTTTGTCCGCCATTACTCCGCCAGATGCTTAGCGAGCAACAACTGAGCAGTATTGAGGATGAATCTTCCAGAAAGTAAGAAAAGACCAGCTTCTAGCACTGCCGCAACTCCAGCACAGACCCCACCAGGCAAAAAAAAAAAAAAAACATTTTACTCGAGCGCTACTAAAACAGCGAGGAAGGAGTTCCCCTCTTGCACGTACAAGGACACAAGCCACAGGCACGAGCGTTCACTAAGCTGCAGTTATGCCCAAGGCCTGCAGGGGCTGTTGTTTCGCATGAAAAGCGCAGACTCCTTAATGCACCTTTAAAACATGTTTATTATAGTGCAGAAAAATCACGATGAAATTCAAAGGGAAGCTTTCATGTAATTTTAATTCACTCTGAAAAATTATGGAAACCCACAGCCTTCTGAACCAAATAAGACTTATTTGAACTATTTTCTTTATAATTATTTGTAGTATTTGTGAGCTTCTTACTGTAGAGCAGTATTAAACATTGGCAACATGTAAACACAATTATGTTGCAAAAACACAAGCATTTTATTATTTGCGATAAGAATTCATGTCAGTTATCTTAGTGAAAATATGAAAACTACACTAAACCAAAAAAATGCATGGCTGAGTGTGCAATGGTCCTAAAAAAAATTTCTATTGAGTCATGATTTCCAAACTGTAGTAGATGAACCACCAGTGGGATGTTTGCTCCCTCTATTGGTTCACGGGGGCAAGTCATAAATATATGTATGACATTTATTTGAAAACATATAACATTCTCAAAATAGAACAAAGGTTTTAGTAAAAAGAAAATAGAATAAATATTTTTTTTTAATTTAAAACAAGTCCTTAAATTCTAAGTTAATAGCTAATAAGGTAAGCCTCTAGATCTGTGGCACCAATCAAAAGCGCCAAATACGTGTGCGCAGCATCATAGAAAAATACTCAGTTTGTTTGTTTGCGCAACAAATTTGTTTACCCCTCTAAAAGAAGAACACAGTCATCAAAAGTGGTGTTATTTTCTGGGATTATACCATAAGCATCCCAAACGTTTTTAGTTTGTGACCAGTGGTGGCTGGTGGTAAATTTCTAAGGTGGAGCGCTTTATCACTTTTTCAGTTTCAGTGCGTTTATGAACCACATAGCAATGGGCAACCTTAAATTTGTAGCATGCAAACAGCACTGCTTGGTTTAATCTCATGTCATGAAAGCACCCTCTCTCGGCCAGTCGCCACTGTTTGCAACAAATATTTCACTCTGGACTGCTTCACAAAACTTTACAGTTTCATTGTGGATTCTGCACGAGATTGACTCTTACAAGTGGTGCAGTTCTTACACTTTAACCATCACATGGCCATACACCACCAGTGAGTAAATCTGACCTGCATGCTGCAAAAAATAATTTTTTCATATTGAATTCTAAGGCGTGGTTAAGTGAGGTCGAGTTGTTTGGACTTTTGTGTTAAAAACACATAGAATATAGAACACACATAGAATCACTATTATTTCAGAATACAAACTATTCCATAGTGCCACAGGTGCTAAAATGGCCTATAATTGCCTGTAGCTGATCAAGCAGGCTCAGAAAAGCATGATGAGGCTCCTTTAAGTGGCATTATCATGCAAATCATTTGTTGTGAACATAATTCAGTCATTGTTTCTGATGGCTGTTGGACTGATGAATTTAAGAAAGTGGCAAACAACACGGGGAAATGGTTATGAGTCGGAGGAGATGTTTTCAGAAAGAAAAGAAAAATGACGAAGAGCAAGCAGAATAATGTGACAAATCAGAGTTTCCAAACTTTCCATCGATTATTTATAGTGCAATATGAGGGTTGGAAAGGCAGACTGAAGTGAAGATCCAACCAGGTAAGAGATGTCCGTTAATAATCAGCAGAGAATATGAAATGAGGGTTCCAAACAGAATTTCTGAGATAAACCACACTGCGCTTTGTAAATGAAGCCATTAGCGTAAACTTACAGTATTATTTGCTATGGGGGAGACATGCCCAATAATCCACATTCAAAAAGTGAAATAGACTAAATAGATAGTCAGTGTGTCACATTATAAGATCAACTTTAGTGTGTGTGTGTGTGTGTGTGTGTGTGTGTGTGTGTGTGTGTGTGTGTGTGTGTGTGTGTGTGTGTGTGTGTGTGTGTGTGTGTGAGAGATCACATTAGAACCTTTGTTGCTTTTATATGGACAACCCTTCAGTAAATCAGGCCCTGTGTGCTAATGTTTGCCTTGACTCCACACAGTGGCAGCAAGTGGAACAAGAATCTCTTAAAATACCACCACATGCATGTAACACTGCCAAGCAATCCATTAACGCTCAGGAACAAGATAAGAAAGACATAAAGACTTTTGGACAATGGATTTCAGGTAATTTCAGGTCACTTAAATCTTGACTCTTGCAGTTACATGTCACTGTGCTATCTTCATCTCAAAGAGAAAAATAAACAGTTACAAGAGGTTTTAATGGCAGAAAGACAAAGTGAGAAAAAATAGAAATGGAACAAGAAGAAAAAGATGTAGGGATAAAAAGTGAGAGGGAAGAGTCACAACTACAAGCAGCAAGAGGCAAGAAGGAAAGCGAGCCTCTTGCAGAAGCCCAGGGGGTATCCTGCTATCCCAGAATGCTTTGCTCTAACCTACTTTGGTATTTCTGTTTCTGTCTTTGTCTCCGCAGCGCTCTGAGTGGGCTAGCCACCCCTCACACATCATATCTGAACGAGTTTTGCACAAGTATGTGTTACTGAATGTCCTATCCTCCTCAGTAACACTTTATTATTAATAGATGTGGGTTTTACAGGATGAGAACACTCACACCTTTGATTAGTTTGACAGATTGCTGTATTCACTTGTATGCGTCAAGTCCTGTTGATTTATATAAATCAGCATGTATATGGATGTTCTTGTACATTGAATGTGGGCCTGTCCAGCAGTAATGTATATACATCCATGCAATTGAGTGCGTGTACGTGCATGCGTGTGTGTGTGTGTGTGTGTGTGTGTGTGTGTGTGTGTGTGTGTGTGTGCATGCGTGCATATATGCGTGCATGTGTGCGTGCATATAATAGCCATGCGGGCTGAGTGGGCAGCCTGGCGACCTGCTCAGCAACACGCAGTTACCATGGAAACTAATGAGAAGAGAACAGTAAAGAGAAATGCAGTGCACTGAGGAAGTTTCATCTATCTATCTATCTATCTATCTATCTATAGAAAAATACAAATACATGTTTTCAGCACTTTGTACATAAAAATGTGTGTAACTACAACTGTTGTGATCAACACAAGTTTTCATACTTCTAAATTGCAGCAGTTTTCTCTGAATGAAGGAGAGATCACATCTGAAAATCATGCCAGGGATAAAATAAGGCATATGTAACAAAGGATTTTTCTGAGGCATTTTCATGTTCTCCCTGTGCTCATGTGGCATCCACCCACAGATTAACATGCTTCTAGTGTGCTTGGTAGATTAGTAGGTGACTTAAAATTGGACTGAGACGCATTTGTGAATGATTGCCTCCCTTTATCCCTGCGTAGGCGACCTCTTGTGAGTGTACTCTACATTTTCATAGAGCCCACTAATTTTGACAAAAGACTTACAGAAAATTGACTAAATAACAACAGAAATATTGTGATATATATAGCAAATGAATGGTGTTAGTTAATAAATAACAGAAGTTAGTCAAGATTTGACTTCTAAATTATGAGATGTGTAATTGTTCAATACAACAAAATCTTGACCCGGAGTTCAAACTACACTTACGCACACAAACACACACACACACACACACACACACACACACACATCCTTACACTATGTTTTCTATATTGGTATTTAGAGTCCCATTATTTTCAAGATAATGCTGTTCATTAAATCCACTAATTTCCACTATTTCACAAATTCAAATTTTTATTATAATAAAAATGTTTCTGAGTGGAAAACTGACATCCACGTTGAGCCTTGAGTCAAATGTTGAGTTTGGGTTCATTTTCTCAAACAATCTATGCCTGTATCGCTTCTTATTTTGTTGTTATAATAGCGTCGTATTAGAGGTGCCCACTGGTCAATATTTACTCCGAGCCAAGGATACATTCGAAGCACAATGCCACAAGCCAAGCCAGTCATCTCAGAGACACCATGGGAAACAAAACGCACCGTCTAAAACAACTGAGCCAGACAAAGCCAGATTCTGCTGAAACGGCTATGACAGACCACCACCAGATATGAATGGGTGCACATTCACAGGCATCAACAGTTGTTCAGGTAAACAGGCCTTTACAAACAATAACTGCAGGTAGCAATTCACTGGCAACCCCAAACCACCCCATTTAATTTGCTAATAGGTGGTGAGGCTGTCAGATGACTCATTCTGCCTCTCTCCCTCTCCAGTGCACGCTAACACATAATACTAACTCCCAAATAATGACGCACACACATTTCGTGCTCCATTAGCACTCATACAGAAGCAGTTACCATCACTGGAAAGAATGGCAACGGAAAACATCACACACATTCTGAGTCCAGCACTATCTGGTTACTAGCAACAGTATTTGTCTCAGGAGCTTCAATCAGACAATCAGAGCCTCCTAGTGGACCTCAGAGAGAGAGAGAGAGAGAGAGAGAGAGAGAGAGAGAGAGAGAGAGAGAGAGAGAGAGAGAGAGAGAGAGAGAGAGAGAGAGAAAGAGATAGAGTGCATACGTGCGTGTGTGCGTGCGTGAGTGTGCATGGGCATCCTGGATGTGTGGGTGGACAGTGAAGCTGAGTTGTCACGTTGGGTGGAACATATCTGCATATTCATAATTAAACATCTACGGCAAACAAGCCTGTACACTGATCTGCACTCAGGTGAAGAAGGCTGTACAAAATAACCCAGGAGGTGTAAACATGCTAATTTCATTCCTTTCTTTTTTTTTTTTATTACAGAAAAACAGATAGTAATGGTACCTTACTGAGGAGCATGACAAGAGGCAAGAGTAGTTTTGAGAGAAACAGTGAAACAGAAAAGTAAGACACGATGGCAAATCAAAAAAACAGAGTTAGAGAGAAGAAGTGGGCAGCGGATAGAGAGAGACAATATGAGAGAGGACGAAATAGATAGAATAATAGGAAGTGAGAGAGAGAGAGAGAGAGAGAGAGAGAGAGAGAGAGAGAGAGAGAGAGAGAGAGAGAGAGAGAGACAGAGAGAGAGAGAGAGAGAGAGAGAGGTGGGCAGCAGAAGAGTCTGTGTGGGTTGTTTTTTTCTCACCCGGGTACCATGGTAACCTACGGAGCTAAAGCTAGTCATAGAGGATAGGAAAAGACAAGAGGAGAGGTAAAAAAAGAAAGGAAAGTGAAGGTAAAGAGAAAGGGGAGTGCATAACTAACCTAAGATGATAGATAAAAATCATGTGCAATACCACAGATTTTTTTTTTTTTTTTGACAAATAAATAAACCAAAGCTGATAAAGCACATAAGATAATTGCTGTTGTGGCCAGCCATCATCAACATTTTATGGTTTTAGTGCACCTATGTGGGATATTTAATCAGCTGCACTTCATGTCAGTTTGAAAAGCAAAAGGAGAAATAGCTCATATATATATATATATATATATATATATATATATATATATATATATATATATATATATATATATATATATATATATATGCTGGGCAATGATTAAATTTCTTAATCGCGATTAATCGCATAATTTTTCAGTGATTAAAGCGAAACTATGCAACTTTTTTTAACTCAATAAATGTTTTTCAGAATCCCTGTGGGGGTGAACAAAGACTTGACACGGTGATTCACCGGTTAACGCCTGATGAAAATATTTGAAAATAAAGCAGTGCATTAACGCGTTAATAACGCGTTAATAACGCGTTAATAACGCGTTAATAACGCGTTAACGTGCCCAGCCCTTATATCTATGTCTATATCTATATCTATATCTATATCCATCTATCTATCTATCTATCTATCTATCTATCTATCTATCTATCTGTCTGTCTGTCTGTCTGTCTGTCTGTCTGTCTCTCTCTCTCTCACTCTCTCTCCCTCTCTCTCTCTCTACATATATATATATATATATATATATATATATATATATATATATATATATATATATATATATATATAAATATATATATATGATCTTAAACTTAGTCGATTTACTATCAATTGATCAGAAATTTTTGCCATGATCTTCACTTCTGATGTGATACTGGTTATTAGTAGCCTCAACGTCAATGACAAATCTTTTAAGCACTGATTTATTTCGGCACAAAGAATAGATAAATCATACTAAATAAACAGTAAACTGAAATCCTTTACACTCTCAGAAAATTTTCTTGATCATGTCTAAAACTGTGAAATGTAGAAAAAAAAAACATATTTCCAGTCAGTGAATACTTTGGGGCATGAGCCATGTGTTACTGAATGATGTTTTTTTTTCAAAGAACATTGCTAAAAAGCAAACGGACTTTACATATGACATTTACCATTTGAGAAAATTCTGCGTTTCACATGATCTTCATGTTCACCCATTTGTGCACACAATCATACAGCAAGTCAGAACCATGTCTCACACAAAGCACTTCAACAGCATGAGGTAGGACTGAAAGAGCCAACCTTGAGATTGAAAAGCTACCTTCTTCATCAGCTGAGCCACAGCCATCCCCAAGCAAAAACAATGAAGTCCCACACAAGATTCATTAACTCGATAGAAGTGTGATCATATCAAATCTGGAAATTCACAGTATAGCCACTTTGTCACTATCAGCATGATTGAACGATGAATAGTGACCAGACCTGAGTAATGAATGCCCCAGAACACAAAGGACATTTTGCTGGTCTCTAATAGAAATTCAGTCAGTAAAAAAAAAAAAAAAAGCTAACTTAAAATACAACCTCTTTGCTTCAAAGAATATGATAAAATAATGCAACATATCCTAGTAATAGCTGCTCTGTTAAGAGAACACACAGATGAGTGCAATATTTGACTTTCTAACAAGTTGCGACCTTCCAGGTGCCTATTTGCTGATGACAAAAGTAAACTTTTGTACTTAGTTTGTAGGCAATGCATTTCTTTGGTCAAAAATCACTATTCTACTTGCCAAAACTGGATAAAGCATGGGTAGAAACACATTCTTGTATGATGCACTGGAGGACCGTATAGCCTTAAAATATACCACATATCATTTTTAGTTGAAATACATATCAATATTGTGTAGGATTGAGTTGAACTTGCAGCTCAATATGTTGTATATGTGAGTCTTGTGGAAAATATCTATCATTCCTAAAGGCTCAATTTGTTATAATGTGCAGGAATAATCATACAGGAAAAAGTCAAACAATAATAATAACATGCGAACCATATGCTGAGGATATATGTTCTGATCATTCATTTGCAATCCGTTTTGTCTCTGAACTGTAGTCACTGCCGAGTTCTGTGTTGTTGCTGGCAGATGATACTAGATGCAGAGGCAGATACATACATCGGGTGGATTTCCACCCCTGCAGCTATATTTTTAGATCTGTGCTGAAGCATTTTGATGGCTTGCCCTTTTCTGAAATGTACTGACTCTGAATGTGTAGCTGTCTCCATTGTATCAACAGTTAACTGATCACAATTTAAAAAAAAAAAAAAGAAAGAAAGAAAGAAAGAAAAGAAAAGAAGCACCTCTGCAGTCTTTTTATCTCTGGCACAAAAGCACGACTATGGTTCCCCCGCAGCCCTGATCTGGTTAAAGCAGTCCTCAATGATTACTGATAACAATGTACAACATACATTCTACATATTCACAGGGCAACATAAGTTCATAAAAAATAAATGACAATTTAAATGCAATTTAAATATGAATTTTCACTAGAAATTTTTGTGCAGTCATGTCTGTGATGTTAATCGTTTTTATTTGTTTTGGTACAATCCCAAAATCTATGTCAATTTGTGCTGTATTGTGACATTGCAACTTCAGTAAACTATTTTTATTTTATAAGATACCTACGTGTGGTACTCGGCTGATAGAGTAGGTCGTCCCTCAGCTGAAAGGTTGTAGGTTTGATTTCCTATCAGCGTACATCTCAAAGTGTCCTTGAGCAAGACACTGAACCCTGTGACATCAAGAAAGGAGCTAATAGTGCTGATGTGTGCAACTGCTCACACACCTTTATCTTTCTTGAGTAGTCCCACAACTTCCATCACTATGAACCTTTTGCAATAAAAAAAGAAAAAACTTAAAGACCCAGAACTGATTAAGTGTGGGTGTGTATGTGTGTGTGTGTGTGTGTGTGTGTGTGTGTGTGTGTGTGTGTGTGTGTGTGTGTGTGTGTGTGTGTGTGTGTGTGTGTACTTATCTACTTCTGAGCATAATTCTGCTTATTTTTATTGTTGTGGGAACAAAAAATACAAACAAAGGAATTACAGGGCAAAAAAAACAACAACACAATCCTTTTTAGTAATAAAAATAATTTGTTGGTCTGGTGGTCCTCAGTACAAACAATGTTATGCATATAAATCTCAATAAGTGTATAATAATCCAAAATAATAAGTACCAAAAGTGTCACTAAATGAAACTGTTTCTCAATCTTGAATTTAGAAGCTAAAAGCATCTGAACATTAAAACAAAACAACAGTTACTTACACAATGATGGTGCCAGTTACTTGATTTGATCATTACAGTTTAATCCATTGAGACGAGGGTCTCATTTCAGACAGACAATGAAGTCTCAGAGAAAACAGCCACCAAGTTTTGAATCAGATTTTAGATAAGAGCATAGTGAAATTATTTGCCGATAGAGAAATAGCTAATAAGCTAATAACCTTTTCTATTCTATAAAAAAAATACTGATTATATTTGAACTGAACAAAAATTATGTTTATGCATTCTGAAAGATATTGACAAAGGAAATAACCCCCCACCTTCACCCATCTGTACTTCTCTTGCATTCTTTCCGTTCTCTGCTCATTTCTCTCAGTTTCATAATCCCACTGTGGGTGATGCAACCATACAGTAACTGTAGTAGCAGACAAGCAAACACAACACACTTCTCTGAAACCACTATACTGAAATGCATATTTCATCTACTTGTTTAATCTGCACGCTCACAGTTGGTGTTCATTCACAAATAGAAAAAAAAAAAAAAACTCCATACAATGATAGTATAGCCTCTAAATATTGCTGGAGCTAAACGTTGCTGGAACATCTCATATTTTAATTCCTATGGGGAAAAAACAGTCTGACTGATATCACTCTTCATAGAAACCAACTTGTAGTGTGTTGTGTGTTCCACTATTGGCTACAGCAGCAGAATCAATGAAATTAAAACCTTTGTTTATTTCAAAAGGACCTTGTTCTAGCTGACACAAGCCAATGGCAGGGTGCACCTTGGTTGGGGGTCCCAGCTTGTCCTGGATGACTGGTAATGTTGTTAAGCTTCCACAGGACTAATACATCCTAACAATGTCCCCTTACAGAAAACTCCACACAGAACCTTTATACAGTAAGATAACAGTACTAATGACTACATCAACATGCCATTCTCTTTTAAAACGAGTTGTTATTGAATTATGTCCTGATAGTTAAATGCACTCACGGCAGTAATTCTGAGTGAAAACCAGTCAATGATATGAAAACATAGAGAGGTAATTTTTTGAAAGTAATGTAAATCTTTCTTTCACTCTGTCTCTCTCTCTCTCTCTCTCTCTCTCTCTCTCTCTCTCTCTCTCTCTCTCTCTCTCTCTCTCTCTCTCTCTCTCTCTCTCTCTCTCTCTCTATGTACCCACCATTGGTATTATGCTGGATTGTTACAAAAAAAAAAATCCAAAAGATTATTAAAATGATCAATTATAGCCTCATAAAAACAACTTATCTCATTTATATAATCAAAGATCAGCTCATGCTTCTGTATCCAAACAAACAGTCAAACTGTCGACAGAGAAATGATATATCCCAGCTGCATTCAAATGAATCTGTCGGCTAAGGTGACTATTATGATGGACGAAGTTGTTGGCTCAAATGTGAATTCTAACCTGCCCCAGTCGATATTTTGTCTCTGTCTTTTCACATTTTCCCTGGTCTTTATGAGCTGTAATGAGGCAGGAACAAATCTCAGGGTTTCATATCTGCAGTAGACGGAACTATGAAGATGAGATGTTGCCTCCTACGCAGGCAAGCAGACAGGCAGTAGCTCCAGAGACCCAAACACCTCCAACTGTAGCTACTATGACACTATAGAATCTCAGATTTATTCACAGATAGCGAACAGGAAGCCTGCATCCTTAATCCAAGCTGATCATTTTTAAGCTGGTTTTGTTAAGTGATATCAGATCAGCAGTCACAAAGATGGCTGAATGCAGACTCAGATATATCAGCACATTAATACTACCCAGGGATGTTGTTTAAGACAATGTGAAAATGAAACAATTCTGGTTTGGTTAGTGTATTGACAAGAGGGAGAATATTTTCTTTAGATGTGTAAAACAGTTTACCTAAAGATGGTTAAATGAAATAGTATCCACTAAGGAAGAAACAGATGCCTCAGCTACCTGAAAAATAACAGCAATAGGTCTGTATTTTAGCTTTACTGAAATGCTCAGAATTTTAAATAGTAATATAAAAATGTTTTGTGTTCAGTTTTTGTGCAAAAAAGTGTTCAAGTAATTTGACTGCTTGTAAGTGTATGTTAGGGAATCTGTAAAGTTGATTTACTAGAAAAAAAACAAACGGGCGCTTCCATCTTCCCTGGTTATTTTATCCAAACTTCACCAGTGTAAAGAGGAGCCCACCTCAGCCAACACAAGTGACAAGCGCTGTATGCTGGACATCTATCTGAAGTCACCATTTAAACTAATATGCAGAATTGTGACAGGAAGCCAGTATACCTGGACAAGAATCACACAAGAAAACCCAGAACATGCTGGATTAGAAATGCCCTATCAGTCACTAAGCTTTGTGATTTGATATTTAAACAGACATTCAAATCCAATCAATTATCTTCGACACCACTTTATCCAGCCCAGGGATGTGGAGTGCTGGAGGTTTCCAGTTCATCACAGGGCAAACATAAAGACGTGAACATTCAAAGGCACACATTCACCACTACAGCCATTTGAAAGATTGGCTTTATGATACAGATTTTTACATTTGTTGGAGAATGTGCCTAGGGCGGCTGTTTCTCGGTTGGTAGAGCAGTCGTCTCTCAATGTTGCACGTTTGATTCTTCATCGTCCCCCTGTCCCCATGTCAAAGTGTTCTTAAACAAGACACTGAACCCCAAACTGCTCCCAGTGGATGAATTTAGCACCTTTCATGACAGCTGCCTGTAATGCATTTGTGAATGTATGTGTGAATGTGATTAACAGTGAAATTTGGGGGCTGCTCAAATAGTAGAAAAGTGCTATTTGAGTGAAATCCATTTAAGCGTTACTTCAGCATTTGTGAAGCACACAAAATATGAAATCTTACACTGTGTATATAATTGAACATACAGAATACTGAAAATCCTCTCCATGTATTCCATTGTATATTCACTGAACAGAGGAATGAAACATGACCTCATATGCAATGTTGAGAGATTAACTTAGCTTTCAGGACATCAAATAATAATTAATAATGCCAAAAGTAGAAAGGAAAAAAAAACAGCCCTCCAAAACCAAATAGGACAAAAACAAAAGGCCGCCTGCAGGTAACATTTTTCACACCTGATCTAAAAACACCTCCGACTGTTTGAGTGTCCTCAGGTGGTCGGGAAGAGGACTCTTGGCAGAGGAGCAGCCAAGTAGAAAGCCAAGTCCCCTTTGGTGCAGTGATGATTCCTGGGGCATAGAGCAACAGCCGGCTTGGCTGTTGTCTGACCCAGGGTTACTAATGGATGTTTTAGGGAGTCCTGGTTGCACAGAGGGCTGGCACCACACACATGCCAGGCACTTGCAGCAATCTCATACTCACGTATGCAACATCTCTCGCTTAACACTTTATAACAAGTAGTAGGACATGTTGAGTTAGAAAATTAAGTGTCTTTTTTACCTGTCCACACCAAATAGTAAAGCTTTGAAGTAAAATGAGAACAGTAGACAGAGGCAGAACATACAGATAAATGATTCCTCCGCACAAATCCCCTTAAAGTTTACTGGAAACTGTTACTGTCTTTCCAGGTTACAGTATAAGGAGTCAGTCACACAGCAACCAAGCTTTTCTGGACTAGTGGGGCAGCACATTGGTGCACAGCCTTGATACAAGAGTATAGATGAAGTGTTATGTAATTAATTTCTCCTCCTCCTATGCAGATACAGTAGGCAAGCCAAAAACCCTGGCCTCAGCTATTACTGTATCCCTGGAACAGCTGATATAGCTTACACAGAGTGTGGTTTTCGGCATTCTGGCTCATATATTCTCATATAAAGTAGCAGCTACTGACTCAGCTCAAGTCGTAGATAAGTGAGACTGTAAAAGGGACTTCATGTGTAATTAAAGGTCCATACTGTAATGCAAGACTCCTTGTACAGCTACACAGCATGCAGAAGATCTGTCTTTTTCTGACTCACCCACACACAGAGACAAACATAGCAGAGACCTCTCAGCTTACCAGATATACCAGCTATTCCATAATTCACAGTGCTGACAGTGATAGATCCCTTCTAAAGCCAAAACACAGAGAAAAGTCATGTGAGTTATGTCTTACCAACAAATTCCCCTTCATTAGGGATGCCTTCTTTCCTTGGATTCTTTCAGCACTCCAGCTTTCATCTTTCCAGTAGAGACAGCAGGAGGAAGAGGTAGAAGGACTTTAAATAATTAGCATTCCTCTTGCTCCTGTGTTTTCCCTGCGTTTCTCCTCTCCTCCAGATTTCTCCACAGTCTCTGAAAGGGGGGGGGGGGGGGGGGGAGGAGGAGGAGAGAAGAGGATCAGTGATACACTGCCGTGTGTTCCGCTGCAGGAGGCTGGATGTCAGTCACACAGGTAACCTAGGGAACTGTAGAGCCCGCCCCATAATGAAATCTGATTGGTCAACTGACTTAAAATCAGAAGTCACAAGTCCTGGCAGATCCACAGATGGGTACTGAGAGCTGTGGTGGGATAATTCACAGAGCTCAACAAACAGCAGTGAATTGCTGTACTTGTGTACTCTCTCTCTCTCTCTCTCTCTCTCTCTCTCTCTCTCTCTCTCTCTCTCTCTTGCTTTATTTTACAGTTGCTTAGCAACAGTCTGGCATGTGTGAGTATGAGTAGCAGAGCAGAGCAGGAGAGATGTGGGAGAGAGAAAAGAGTTGAAGTCCTAAACTCTGTATCTCACAATCTATCTGAAGTGTGGATGAATACTCAATGTTTCAGGTTTAAGCAATAGACCCCCCCCCCCCCCCCCCCCCCCCCCCCCCAATCCGCCCCATCCCTTGAACCAATGTGTGGCCTGCACAAGCGATTTGCAATGGCCTACGTTGTTGTTCATGATGAATATCAGCTCAGTGGCAGTCAATCAAGTCATCAACCTGATTTTGTCAGGATTTACTGTCAATATTTTGAGAAGAGGACACATTCTGAATCAGCATACAACAACAAAAGCTTTGATAGAAAGTGGGTGTAATAATGTGAAATAATTTCAAGATGTTTCTCTGTATTCTATAAATAAATGACAAAGTGAAGATGAGAAGGAACAAATTTATTTCTGTTTTGATTTGAGATATCTGCTGGATTCTTCAAATTTCTGACCCTGAGATGTGCACAACCCATGTGCTTTTCTGTATATAGGTGATGTCCAATCTGCACGTTTCAGCAGATCATCTGTATAAAAGTTTCTTTGGTGACTGTTTGGGAGGCAACACAGGCAAATATGTGCACAAATATGACAATATTGACATGAAATACTCCTGTGTGAGTTTTCACCACTAATTTTGATTTACTTCCACAGTACCAATGCTTGCATTTCATCCTGGTATGTCTGTGAGTTTGCTATTGTCTGACTGTTGTTGTTTGTTCACCTGTCCATGATGCATTGTGCCTTTAGGGATCAGCAAGATGGGTGTATGCGAAAAGTAAACATCCAGCATTTACATTGCATCATACTGAGAGTGAAACTATGCAATCAAAAATTTTGCAAGTGTGGAAACACTATTCCAAACAGTGGTTGAAAAAACAACATGTGGGGAAATAGGTTGTTTTCTAATGTGTCTGTTTTCAAGCAAACCTGTAGCCATTCCCATAAATACCTAAATGAAACATATCCTCACACTGATCTAAACGGAATGCATGGCCATTAAAGCATTGAGAAATATTAATTGTTTGTGCCCTCTGCTGGACAAAGCATGTATTACAAATGAATAACGTATGGCATCATATGGTCATTGAGTTTAAACACCAGAGGTGGAAAAAGTACTCAACTATTGTAACTGAGTACAAATATCTTTGCCTTTCTGAAATTCCATTGTGTTGTAAATAAAAGGGAAAAGGACCAATCCAAAAATCTACCCAAGTAAAAATAAAAACGCTGTAGTCGGACAACTATAGTCAAAAATCCAATCCAACACTATTGTCTTTATTCACCTTTTTTGCCCACATCATAATAAGGAGCTTTCAGGACGCAGAAGTTGCAAACTTTGTTCAGATCTTCCCATTAAACATTTTCAAGCACAAAGAGTAGCACTAATTTCAAATTTTGTTCCATCGTTTTCTTCACTGACAAACGGCCAGTGACACTGTGAATAAAAGCCACTGAAGCAGACTTTCTAAATGCGACATAACTTAATTCAATCAAATTCAAAGTGTCCAAGGTGCTCACAATGTTTTAAAAATAGCTGAGATGTTCCTTAGTAACACTGCGCTTTTCCTTCTTTTTATAGGAAACAGAACTTACAAATTAACTGCACAGTCCACTACCAGACTAATGGCGACCAGCAGCCGCCACCCCCCCCCCCCCTCCCAAAAAAAAAAAACAAAACAAAACAAAAAAAACAAAAAACACAGCGACAAAGTCGGTCTCTCACTGCTACTTTGGAAGAATATTAGTGGAAAAACAGTCAAGAACAGAGTGTTTCTGAAACAAGATAACAAGATTAAGAGGTAATGTGACATTGCAGGCATGCATGAACGTGGCCAGACTCCCAAACTTCAGTTTGCTATCTATAAAGAGGAACATTGTCATTGACAAGAACAAGGTGGCTGAAAGGTTTGCGAGGATGAAGGAAGATGGTGCTATAACATGATAACATGCTAATGATAACGTGAGGCCACGTTGATTACGGAAATACATCGGAGATTGGCATGCAAACTTTTTTTTCTTAATTCGACATTTTGAACTCTTGACATTTCGTGTTGGCTGTGGATTGGATACATTTTATTTGGCCTTTTTTCTGTATTATTTTAAACTCCTCACCGCTGGATGAAAACATCAGCAGTAAGTGTTTTGTATTCTATTTGTGATGACAAAGGATAGCTTGTCATAGATGCTGGCTGTCTGGCCTTTTTTTCAAACAGCGTTGTCTTCATAGCTGTCTATGTTGTGGACTGCCTTGTCTGCTTGGTGACTGCAATAATGACAGGCCACACACCTTGCTGTTTGTTGTCCTGTCTGGGTTGATCATGTGACTTGAAAATGCAGGACTGTATGGCATCCTTCATCGCTGAATGTCATTGACATTCTATCCTTTGTTTCCCACTCAGTTGGTTTAGTTTGCTTTACTTTTTAACCTTTATCTGACCTGGGCCAGGTTTGAGCTCATTGTTGGTCAAGTCTGTGGCGCTGTCCATGGTGCTGAAATCGCCCATCTGTAGTTGTGATGCTGGATTCTCTGCAGGTCGGTTATCAATCCATGGCGCTGTACATGGTTCTGAAATAGCGCAAATTGTGCTGCATAACTAATCTTAATTTATCTTCTCTCCGTTTTGCCCTTCTGTCTCCTTTCCCAATAATAACGCAACAAATTAATCAGCTGTCATTACAGGCTGTCACTGCACAGTGTCTAATGTTCAATTTACTTTGTTTTGTAATATATGTCCGTTTGCAAAGCAAATTGAGTGTCTGTTAATCTTTGATTTCACTTCATATTTTGATGCTTCAAAGTTTGAAAATTTAATTTCAGTTTAGAAGCTAAGGTCGATCATTCGGCCCCTTTAAGCTAGGGTAGACGATGTTGTCCAAAAGCACTTTTTGTCATACTGAGTGAAATGCTCCTTGCCCTCTGGGAGAAGTCAATACTTTATGTGGACGGAAAAATGTACATCTAAAAGAGCAAAATTACCTATCTGAAAAACTAGAAATTACAAATTGTACAAAAACTGCTTAATGTGAGTAACTATAATTAGCTGCTTTCCGTCTCTGGTATTGCATCAGTCTTCTCACCCTTTAAACTGCTGATGTTCTTAATTAGTTACTTGCCTTTGCTGAGCCTTAACAAAAAAAAAAAAAAAAACTTTTACAAATTTTTGAATAAAGAACAGAATAAAATAAAACAGAAATAAAAAAAAGTGGAATTTGTTTACATATTTCCAGTTTTGCTATTTTTGTGACTGAACAAATCCAACACCTCCATACCCCATGCTATATATATTATGAAATGAATGCTGCTACATGCCATTATGAAAGAATCCATGCAGAGACCGTCCTAAGGCAAAGAATGTGAGGAAGAGATGGGATTATTTTCCTCTCTTGACTAACCCCCCCCCCCCCCACCCCACCCACCCACCCACCCCCCAACCCTAACTCTCAATTGAAAATTAAACAAGCAACATTCACAGTGAGTGCCAAAGTGAATGAATGGATGTCCTTCCTGAAAGATTATGTATATGGCTCAAAAGCCCGATATAAGGCAAAATTTAGCCTTTGACCCTCTCAGTGAACATTTTATCTTCTCTTGTTCAAGAAAATTCATCATGTCTAAATTTGAACCACATCTTGAGAATATAAAAAACAACTGGATTATTTGTGAATTAGGTCGAGGAAGAACAATATTGGAGATGATCAATGCTACACGTGATGTTGAAATATATAATGCAGCCACTAGATGGCACCAGTCTATGTCTAAATCATGAAGCCAGTAAAGTAGTAGTGATTGAATGTTAGCAGTTCAGTAATAATGTAATAATGACAGAAGGTTTGGGAAGGCTAAACCACTCTGCAGTTTTGGTCTCAGCAGCAGCCCTTTTTGAAACCTAAGGTTTTTACCATTCCAAAATACAATCATATCTTAATTAATAGCCTTAACAAAAGATGGACTATATGCACAACTCAACCACTTCCTGAACTTCAGGAGGCTCTTTGCTTCCTGTCTTTCATGATAGGACGAGCTGATTAATTCAGGTGTGTCTGACCTCTGTAACCACAAAAGTAATGGTCAGACACACCTGCATTAATCAGCTCGTCCTATCACGAAAGACAGGAAGCAAAGAGCCTCCTGAAGTTCAGGAAGTGATTGAGTTGTGCATAGAGCCCATTTGGGGTAGCAAAGAGACATAAATGTTAACAAATAATGAATTTTACTGCTATACTTAATGTTACTTTAAGTGTTCTCCATTTCTTAAGGTTCTGTTAAATTTTTCATTTAAAGATGATAAGTTGTATTGTTTGTGTTTTTTTGGTTGACTGCAGGTATGGGAAACCTCCACCATCGCCCTGGGTCCTATACAATGAAGTGGGATTCACATACCCGGGATTTTTTTCAGTCTGGGCTGACATACACAGACATTTGTAATCCTGATAAGTGATACTACAAAGCTACAAAGCAAAGGAGGGAGTGCTGTAAACTAATTGATCTCCTATCCAGAATATAACCTGCTCCAGCACAGGTTAGCTGTTCAGCATAATAGAAAATCGGTTCATTCATTCATCACTTTCTGGTTAACTGAAGGACTGGGAATCCTCCAACACGGTCCTGACCTTCCAGTTTTCATAAGACATTCTTAATCAGCTAATTTACATTGAGAATAAATATTAAATTAAAGAGAATATTACATTTTAATTTTAGTAACTTCCTTTAAAACAGTTTGACAAGCCATGATGAAAATTCATAAACTGACAGCAACTAAAAAATATAATCAATGCAAAATAACAATGAACTAATGTGCTGAGATTAAAGACATTTTTAATATTCTTTCCGATGTTAAATAAATAAGAATGGAAACAATACCAAGAATCTGAGAACCTGATGGTGGTTGTATGTCTTTGGAGCAATCAAAGTAATGATATTTCAAAATTAACAAAGTATTTGAGTGTTAAAATGTATGAAAAAAAAAAACTCTTTGTAGAGTTTCTGATAGTTCTTCCAGGGTTTGTTATGGCCTAGTGTAATTTATGATATGAGAGCTAACCAATGAAGTTTTGTCTGGTGTTCTTGCAGCACAGCTTTTGTCCAAAAACATGCATGTGAGGTTGATTGTGGCCTTAAGTCTCCCCAGTGAGCGTACTCTTCTCTGTTGGTGCTATGACAGACTGACAAAGTATCTAGTGTGTAGCCTGTCTTCACCAAAAGGTGAAGCACAATCATCTCCAGTGCCCCACGACTCGTGCACTGGATATAGCTATAGAGGGTGAGAGGATTGATGTTTTGTAAATAGGTAAAGCACTGCCTCACCTGATTCTCATATATTGGGAAAAAAATAGGTTCAGACTGAAGTGTTTAGTTTGATTTTCCTTTTGGCAGCTTTATTTTTTGACTCTTGCCACACCTGTTCTTGTTCATATGACTGTAACTCTATTATTATATTTAATTATAGGCTTCTAAAGTGACACCCCTTCATTTCATATTAACTAATGAACACTCATGCGAACGCATTGTATCAACCATTAAAGGTGCATTAAAGTTAGGGTAGACGATGTTGTCCAAAAGCACTTTTTATCATACTGAGTGAAATGCTCCTTGCTCCCTGGGAGAAGTCAATACATTATGTGGACGGAAAAAGGTGCAGAAAAAATCTGACAACTGTAGCGGCCACAGGACAGTAAAAACTCAGAACAATCGTAAGGCGCGGACCGCTCTTAAGAAACCAATCAAATCCCTTCGCCGTTCTACCAGCCCCCTGCACAAATATTTCAATGGCGTGCACTGGCCCTGGTTCAGTGCGTGCGCGCATTGCCAAAGCGCTCTGGGCGCTCGAGGCTCACGTGAAAAATAGAAGGAAGTGGAGCGGGCGCGCTGCGCTCCTATGTGCATTGTGTGTGGGCAGTCAGAAAGGTTAATAACATTGGAGGCGATCACAAACTCCGTGTGTGTGCCGCTTCCGCGGCGCTTCCACGTCCAGTGTGTTCGCTCCCAACAGCAGCTCCTCCAATGGGGTGGGAGCTGAGCTGAGCCTTGGGAGATGCTACATTTGTGCTACATGCTAGTTTTCCGAGATTGCTGACCCTAGCTTTGAGGAGTTTGCACATTTTATGCGAAACAGCAACCCCTGCAGGCCTCGGGCGGGCGTAATGCAGCTTAGTGAAAAACTCGTGCCTGTGGCTTTCGTGCACAGAAGAGAGGAACTCCTTCCTCGCTCTTTTAGTAGCGCTCGAGTAAGATTTAAGTTTCTTTTGCCTGGTGGAGTCTGTGCTGGAGTTGTGGCAGTGCTAGAAGCCAGTCTTTTCTTACTTTCTGGAAGATCCTGCTCAGTTGTTGCTCACTAAGCATCAGGCGGAGTAATGGCGGAGAAAACGAAACTTAACTCCATCAGGCCAGCCGGAGTGTGTATTACATCATTCCTTTCAAAAGCTCCCCCCAAAAATTCTGGTGCCGAACTGGCACTGCAGCTTTCAAGTGACAATTTAGCGCTGTTAGAGGTACTTGTAATGAATATGTCAGGGCACATTGTACACATCATTAAAAATGTGTAACATATTTATAGTGGAAAATAAGTATTTTAAAAGTTGAAAAACTCCTTAATGCACCTTTAAATTAACAATCCTTAATTTTTTATAGAAACAGTGTGATTAATAGCCTTGAACAAACAATGATTCATTGGTATCACAAAGCTACCTCTTTATTACAATAGCACAAGTAGTCTACAGTCAAAGTAATATGTAGTAGGAGAAAAACCTCATGAAGCGGTGGCATATCTAAAGTTTTAGTTTAAGTATTAAAGCAAAAGTGCTTTATTTGTGCTCATTGGGCAATTTAAACATGCAACAGTAGCTTAAAATGCAACACATATTCAACATCATGGGCGTGCAAGATAAAAACAAAACAAAACATCACAACATAGTGATGCTTTTAGAAAGTCTTTAAGTGCTCAGGTTTGAACTGAGGAGCTGGATAGCCCTCGGTACAAAAATAGCTTTGATCCACTGCATCCTGTAGTTAGGAGAGCCAAGTCTACATCTAAAAGGGAGCCACTGAGCAATACTGTCAGCACCGACAGTCAGTCGCACCAGCAGTGACCTGGAAGCATCCATTATTACTGGATCTTAGTGCTGCTTTCGACGCCGCTGATCACAACATACATCTTCAAAAGACCTGAAAAATGATTGAGAATGTCTGGGACTGCATTCAATTAGTTTTAAACTTATTTGCAAGATAGCTATTATACTGTGTCAATAGATCAGGGGTTGGCAACATGATCTGGCCTTTATTGTCTACCATTATTTGTCCAGGCAACTGACTTTAGGCTGCTGGGGAAGGGGTTCTCTTCTGTGTGCAGAAGAGAGAGGACAGAATTTGCCTAATCTCAGCTAAGTTTTTTTTTTACAGTGATCTAAACTATCCAATCTTGAACAATCAATGAATGGTTTCAGAAATGTGGTGGATAAAAACAGTTACTTGTATTTGTCATACACTGTTACTTATAGCTACTTTGTCAACTGCCTCACTCTGTGGAGTCAAAAGGATTAAACCCACATTAAAAAGCTGAATAATGAAATACCCAACAATAGCAGCCTGGAGTTAATGTGGTTATTTCTTTAATCACCAACTTTTTACACAAACTGCCTTTAAAGACAAGAATGTGTGTGAAATGTGGAAAGAAAATTCAAATAAAACTAGAACTGCAAGCAGTGCTGATAGGGGGCCAAGCCCCCCGCGCAACTCGGACCCCGGACTCAGTAGAGTCCGCAGAGGCTCTCCATGAGGGACCACGGGCTCGGGGCGGGCGTCAGAACATGAGC
This sequence comes from Salarias fasciatus, assembly GCF_902148845.1. Taxonomy (NCBI): domain Eukaryota; kingdom Metazoa; phylum Chordata; class Actinopteri; order Blenniiformes; family Blenniidae; genus Salarias; species Salarias fasciatus. The sequence goes on along the minus strand of NC_043766.1, from coordinate 6,975,710 downwards.
CGACGTCTAACCATCACCAGCAAGGCCCACGTCATGCTCACCATACATAGTGCAACTCTGATCAACTTTCGTGTCACTTGATGTCTCTGTTTATTATGCCCCCCCTTTGGCCAATTTTGACCAAAGTTAACACACAGCCTGTGGCTGACTTCAGACAGAAGTCAATTGAGTTCAATGTTGACAACTCTGAAGTTTTAACCTTACATAAATTACTATGAAGAGTAAATTATTTAGAGATCATGTTATTTGATCAGTGATGCTGCTGTGACACCTGAATTTCCCAGTCTGAGATTAATAAAATGACTCTCTAACTGTAACTATTGTTTCCCTACCCTCTTTCAGATACCAGGTTTCTACCATGAGTTGCTCCTTGGTATTTAGTCATGTCAGGTCACTGAGCAGACTTAAAGATTACTTTTAATATTGTCAGTGAAAAAAGACAGTATGACATTAGAAACACACATGCAGTTGTGAGTTTTACATGCACTTGTAAATAATATAATGTCATGGCTCTCTTGAGTTTCCAGCCATTTCTACAACCCTGATTTTTCTCTGATAGAGTGATTGGAACAGATACTTCTTTGTCACAAAATGATTCATGAGGTTTGGTTCTTTAATGACTTTATTATGGGTTAACAGAAAAAGTGTCCAAATCTTGCTGGGTCAAAAAAAATACTTTTATACAGTTAGTCCTTAAACTAAAGGATTACTAAGGAAGAAAAGCCTTCCAAAAGTTCTAAAGCATATGTAGCATACTTAAATAAGCCACTCATTCATAGGCGTTGCTAATCTGCATTCTGTCAATTCACACAGACAAGGCCTGCTTCCACCACAGATACTGCTCACAAACAGTAAACTCCACCGTGTGGCGACTATAGAGGGTTTTCTCGTCGCGTCATCAGGCGCGTCATCGACCTGGAAGTCGCCATCTTGGAGGTACTCTGTATCACAACAAAGCACGAGTCCTAAGGAAGATCCAGAGCATTATCAAGAAAAATGGTAAATTATTGCCGTGTCATTGGTTGTACCAATAGGTCAGACCGAGAAAAACATTTGGAATTATATAGACGTCGCCCTGCGACACATATACCCCGCCTTCGCCCACAGCAGCTGGGATCGGCTCCAGCCACCCGCGACCCCGATAAGCGGTAGAAAATGAATGAATGACTAGACTTCCAAAAGTTATAAAAAGCCAGGGTGACGAATGCCAAAAAACTATCAGAGGAACGGAGGCGCTTGTGGTTAGCAAAGCTTAACCAAGATCTACGAGGGAAAAATCTGGACAACATCCGAATTTGTTCGGAACATTTCTTGCCAGGTAAGTGAAACAGAGCGCAACAGTTTAAGCTCATTAATGACTTCATATTTTACTTTGATCATTCATAAACGTTTAGCTTCTACAGAAACTTGAATTTTTCTGTCCCTAGCCTTAAGAGATGTATTACTCCTGAAAAAAACAGTTTGTGCTAGATTTTTAAAGTATTTTATGTAAAAAAAAAAAAACATATTTCAGCTATCACACTATTTGTAACCATCAGCTTGGTAATATTTGCATTTTAATCAATTATTTAGAACCCCAACCCCTACAAAAGTGCTGGTCCCCAGTGAGGGTCCAGGAGGTGGGAGCCAACTCCTACGGATCTTTACCACCAATAAACCGTAGCGTCTCGAAATATCGGGCTTTCTCTTGTAACCCAAGTCCTTCACGATATTCCTGTGCTTCTTCAGTCCGTTTTGATGAGCTTTCGACATGGCTGAACGCACTCAAATTGTTCCATAACACACAATCGCGACTACTGTCAGTATGATTGTTTACACTGAGTATCTCCAATATGGCGGCGCAGTGAGGGTACCGCCCAAATCATGACGTCGGTGAAAACCCTCTATTGGTTACTACACCTTTATTGGTTACTACACCTAACATGAACTATGCCTGTTTATTCCCCTGTTTTGGAGTGATTTAGGAGCAGAGGTGGGTGTGGCCTATGTCACATGATGCCACTGTATTCAGGGACCACGTTGCTATAGAGTGAAGATGTGATTTAAAATGTGAAAGTAACAGGTCAAAATGCGTTTTTATGAGATATAGTGCCACCTAGTGACCAACTTTCGCCAAATTTAGCTCATCGACCCACAGTCAGACTGTATCTGCCAATTTTCACACGGATCGGACAAAACCCCAAGGACAAGTTCGAAAAAATATGTTTTTCAGTTGTTGAGATCTAGCAAAAAAATCTTAAGCGGAAATGGGCGTGGCCTAGCCCAGGTGATTCAGTGCTACTCAGGGAATCTGAGGATATACTTTTGAATGTGCAACATACGGTTTGGGAGTTATAGCCCAAAACGGGTCATAGCGCCACCTAGTGGAGTTGACACACCAATTTTTTTAGGGATCATCTGTGTGCTCTTCTAAACATACCATGTGAATTTCACAGTCCTCAGTATAATAATTGTGCTGAAAAAATGTTTGATATTTGTGTACTAGCTGTATTATTAAGCCATGCCCACTTTGACCAATCATGATATACTTCAAGATATTGCCTCAGGAAAAAAAATAGGGTCACACTTACCAGGTTTTGTAAAAATCAATCATGCTGTTTAAGAGATATACATTTTTCATCTATAGAGCGCCACCTAGTGGCCAATGTTCACCAAAATGGACTGATAGACCCACAGTCACATGGCAACCAAGGATCTCGGGTTGGCTCTCCCTCTGGGGTGGGGCTGGGCTCCCAGCTGTTTGGCCTGGAGGCTTCAGCCTCCGCCCAGTCCCGGTCTGGTGGCCGGCTGTGCCGGGGCCTGGTGCCCTGTGCCCCTGCCCCTCCTGCGGGCCGCTCCATGCCCGGGGCGCTCCTCTCTGTGTCCCTTCTCTGGTGTCCCCTGGGGGGGCTGCGGTCTTGTCTGGGAGGGTCCCCGCATTTCAGAATATTTGTTTCAGTTGTTTTCTTCACAATCCCTCCCCCTGATGGCCTCTGATCAGTTTTGATGCCAACTTTCACTGAGTCTTAGCCTCAGATTTTGAGAAAGGGAATATAGTTTTTTATTTCATACGGCAGTAATATTTCTTGCTCTTAAATCACATGAGATGTTATCTCTGTTGCGAGTTTTCCTAGAATAATTGTACGATAAAAAGTTGTTTTATGAGTAACCTTATTGTCTTCAACTTTTTATTTTCACAAAATGATATTTGAAAAGTAGAAAAATAGGGGTCGTCTTATAATCAGAGTCGTCCTATAGTTGGGCCAATATGGTAAGTAAAAATTATTTGTTATTAACAGTAGTTATTTGCATGTAGTAACTATTTAGATGGCCGCATGGTGGCAGAATGATGCCATGCACATCATGCATGTCAGGTTAATTGGTCACCCTATGTGAGTGTGAATGCTGTATGTCCCTCCGGCCTCGCCCACAGCAGCTTGGAAGCGGCAGAAAATGGATGTATGGATGGAACTCTTTAGATATGGCAATATTGTATATTCCACATATCACTGAAGTTATTGTTATATTTTTGAATTCTCATAACAATAATAAAAGAGCTTGTCTTTTAACTGCGTAAACTGCATTATAAAATTATGTTTGGCTACCTCTGCTGGAGAATGCCCAGATAAGAGTTACAGAGAGGAATAGCCTCATCATGATGACTTACAGCAGAGTCTTCCTGAAGGCTGAATTTGTTTCTAATGAGTTTTACTTGGCTTTTTATATTCTTCAGGTGAATTAATTGAACACATATTCATGAACCTAAATCACTAGGTGTGTTTTCCATTCTTACAGCATGAGACTCTCCCCATTTGACTCAGTGGAGGAATCACCTCACCCCACCCCCCCCCCCTTTTTTTTCTGTCAATTAGAATGTTCCTCACATGAAACACTGAAGGCATGCCTCTTTGTTAAATAACAGTTGGTTGACTTTGTGTGCTCATTTAACAATGAATTGTTAACCTCCCTTTATATTCCCTTTATATTTTCATTTTACAGCTGAATCATTGCATGTCAGCTATTAAGGATTACAGGATTACTATTGCAACAACACATCATCAGTAGGGTAAAATTAATAGTTACTGGGCGTAACTCCAGTTCTACGAGTAAGTGTGTGCCTGCCTACAGGCTTCGCACCTGCCCGACTCCCACGTCTCAGGTGAAAGGTGGAAGGTGAAAGATGGCGGCGCCAGCAGTGTGCATGGCATTCCGCCTGTCTGCATTGTGGCTAATACTGGCTTTAATTTGCAAGGATGTTTCATCCCTTCTTGTGTATGATCGCCAGGCTCTACTCGACATCGAAGCATCTTATGATCTATTTAAAAGACAGAATATACATGGAGATCATACAGATCCTTTTCCTCCCTTCCTCTCTGCGATACCGGAGTACCTATGCCGCGCACCTCTGGTGCCTCCCCGGAGACGCCCCAGAAAGCGAGGGAAGCGCAGCGGTGTTTTGGTGCGGATGAGGGCTTACCTCCGTGCCTCGTGTGGATCCGGTTGTGGTAGATCTGTTGATCTTTCTGGCGGCTTGTGCCTATCTTTGTCGGACTTCCCGATCCCGAGGAGGCGGTGGATCTACCCCGTTGCACCCGCTGACGATGCCGTAGCGGCGGCTTGGCTGCCAGTTCCGGCCGCGGAGTTTTTTCCCCGGCGTCTTCGCCCTGCTGGACGCGGCATGGACCATGGGAACCTCCGCTCGCTGTCACACGTCAGGCCTCCAGGAAACAGCGCCAACCTCGTTCTTCAGCTCGCTTTGATCAACGCCAGATCGGTGGCAAACAAATCATTCTTATTAAATGATTTCCTCACATCAAGGGACCTGGACTTTATGTTTCTAACGGAGACGTGGCTCAGTGCTGGTGAGTGCTTGGCGTTTTCAGAACTTCTTCCTCCTGGCTGTTCCTTCTTTAGCACTCCCCACGCCACTGGGAAAGGTGAAGAACTAGCCACCGTTTTTAAATCAAAATTTCCCTGTCACGAGTCACCGTCGAAAGTATTCTCCAGCTTTGAACTGCAACTTTTTCAACTAAAATTGACCGTCCCCGTGCTGTGCGCGCTTGTGTACCGCCCACCGAAGTTTAATAAGAGCTTTATCAGTGACTTCTTGGACTTTTTGACCGGGCTTGCTCTTATTTCCGATCGTTTTTTAATTATTGGTGATTTTAACATTCACGTCTGTTGTCAGTCTAAACAAATGGTTAAGGAGTTTTTAAATGTATTAGAATCGTTTAATCTCACCCAGTCAGTGTCCTGCCCTACGCATGAAAAGGGCCACACTCTGGACCTTGTTCTGTCATATGGGCTGAATGTTTGTGTTGAAGAAATCTGTGAAACTTGCATATCGGATCATTTTCCTGTTTTGTTTACCGTTACTTTGCCCTGCTCTAATGTTAAACAAAATATCCCTGCGTGTCAAAGACGCTCTGTGGACTCACTGACAGCAGCGCATTTTTCTACTGCTTTTATTGCTCAGGAGGCTGAACTCCTAAACGTGGACTGTTCAATGGATGAGCTCATGAATTTGTTTGATGTTACCTGTACTGGGATCCTTGATCTTGTCGCTCCTTTAAAAGCCAGACGGCCAAAGCTGGCTGGGGAACCCTGGCTTAATGACACTACTCGTGCGCTCCGACGCAACTGCCGTCAAGCTGAGAGAAAGTGGAAAAAAGATAGGCTGCACGTTTCCTTGGAAATGCTCAGGAACTGTCTTTCGGAATATCAGCGAGCTGTTAAAGCTGCAAAGTCGGAATACATGTGTAATCTTATATCCAACAATAGTCACAGGCCACAGGTCCTATTTAATGTTTTGAATAGGCTGGTTAACCCTGTTGCTTCTAATGGTATTGTTCCAAGCACCACGCTGTGTGAAAAGTTTTGCTCCTTTTTTACTGAAAAAATTGTAAATATCAGGTCTCAATGTACTTTTGCTGGTTCTGTTTTAGATACTGGGTGTTCCCTTGATTCTGTGCCTCTCAGTCTTTTTGAGCCTGTGTTTTTGTCAGAACTCTCTCAAGTGGTCCAAAGCCTAAAACCATCTGACTGTCCACTTGACAGTCTCCCCCCAAAACTTTTAAAATCTGTTTTTGATGTGATCGGGCCCTTCATCCTGAAGCTGATAAATACTTCATTGAGCTCAGGCTGTGTTCCTGATGTTTTTAAACATGCTGTCGTTCAGCCCCTCCTAAAAAAGCACAGCTTGGATCCTTCAGTGTTGTCTAACTATAGGCCAATCTCGAAGTTGCCTTTTCTGTCGAAGGTTTTAGAAAAAGCTGTGCTTTCTCAGCTGCAGTGTCACTTGAATTTAAACAAAATTGCAGAAAAATTTCAATCTGGTTTTAAATCATGCCATAGCACAGAAACGGCATTGATAAAAATTTTTAATGATCTGCTTTTAACAATGGACTCTGGTCAGCCAGCTGTCCTGGTGCTTTTAGATCTCACTGCAGCCTTTGATACCGTGGACCATGAGATTTTATTATTGCGGCTGGAATCATGTGTTGGAATAAAAGGCACTGCTTTGGATTGGTTCAGGTCATATCTTACTGGGAGACAGTTCTCTGTAAACGTTGGCTCTTTTTCATCAGCCAAAGCTAGGCTTACGTGTGGAGTTCCCCAGGGCTTTATACTGGGTCTGACTTTGTTTTCTTTATATTTGTTGCCACTTGGCTCAATTTTTAGAAAACATCAAATTTCCTTTCATTGTTTTGCTGATGATATACAGATCTACATGCCGCTTACATCTGAAAGTGGTTCATCCCAGTCTCTTCAAAATTGCCTGAAGAAAGTGAAAGACTGGCTGAAATGTAATTTTCTGAACCTAAATGAGAACAAAACTGAAGTAATTGTGTTTGGTGAACCTGTTCCTGCCTTTGACCTCGGAGTTCCTCACAGTTCTTGTGTAAAGAACCTCGGCGTCATCATCGACAGTTCTTTTAAACCAGAGAAGCAAATCAGTGCTGTGGTGAAAGCGAGCTTCTTCCAGCTGCGACTGATCACCAAAGTGAAATCTTACTTGCCCTCTGACCAGTTGGAAAAATTAATTCATACATTCATTACGGCGCGTCTGGATTATTGTAATTCCCTGTATTATGGTCTGGATGCTTCATCCATTCGTCGCCTACAACTGGTACAGAATGCCGCTGCTCGCCTCCTCACAGGGAGAAGGCGCTTCGATCATGTTACTCCTGCGCTTCAGTCACTTCATTGGCTCCCTGTGTCTTTTAGAATTCAATTTAAAATTGTACTGCTTGTATTTAAATCTTTGAATGGTCTGGCCCCTGAGTATTTGTCTGAAATGTTGTGTTTGTATGCTCCTGTAAGAGCACTGCGGTCATGTGACCAGCTGCTCTTAACCTGTCCCCGATCGAGACTGAAAACAAGAGGTGACAGGGCATTTGCGGTCGCTGGACCTAAACTCTGGAATGAGCTCCCTCTGAACATTCATTCTGCTTCATCTGTCGAGTGTTTTAAGTCTTTGTTAAAAACACATTTATTTGCTCTGGCGTTCAACACAAGCTGAGCTGGACATTTTTGTAAGTTATTGTTTTTAAACTTTTGTATTTTTTCTATTGTTTTTTTTTATGGTGTCATCAACATGTGCAGCACTTTGGGCAGAGTTTTCTGCATTTTAAATGTGCTATAGAAATAAACCGTGACCTTGACCTTAACCTTGACCTTCGCTAGTGGCACTCCCCTTGGTGCAGCCAATCAACTGAGACAACAAAAGCTCGACGCACCAATCCCCGCCACCCGATGGCGCAGCTCCACGCCCCGCCGAGGGTATACGCTGAGCTGGAGGCAGCCATTCTCCCTTCTTCTGAATCAGCCAAGTGAGCAGACAGGTGGGCCAGCAGGTCGGCGGGCACGCACTTACTCGTAGAACTGGAGTTACGTCCAGTAACTATTAATTCTACTTCGTAAGTGATTCCGCGACGTGAACAAGCATCGTCACAGCGATGCACACACACGCTGGCCGGGGCAAGCCACAGCGGAAGGCGGGGAACCCCTGGTCCGCGACCCACACATGGGAAGCGGCAGCCAGGCTAGAGAATCCAATACGGCAAGCAGCAGAACTCCTGTTCCTGCTAAGCACCGTTGCAGTCATAACATCTGCGTGCCGTGGCGAAACCAGGTGGCAGGTGGGGAAATCCCTGGTCCGCGGACCCACTCGGGACGCGGCAGACCGAACTCGCGTTGTCGCTGAAACCCAACATGGCCACAGAGTCCGTGCACATATCCAACAGATATGAACGCACAAAAGTGGACGCAGAGGCCCAGGAGGCAGCCTGGCAGATTTCACTCACCATGACCCCTCTGCACAGGGCCGCAGAGGCAGCCACACGCCATGTGGAATGAGCACAAATCACTGCTGGTGGCGAGAGATTCTGGGACACGTAAGCAGCTGCAATAGTGCCGTCCATCCAGTGGGCGAGAGGCTGAGAGGTCAGCGGGGCTCCACGCCCCCCGGCTCCAAACCTCACAAACAGCTGGTCCGTGGTGCGAAAGCCAGCTGTGCACTGGACATAATAACGCAGGGCCCTGACTGGGCACAGCAACCGCAGCTGTGGGTCATCCTCAGATGATCCAGGCAGGGAGCTAAGCGTTCTGATCCGGATCACTCTCGACCGGAAGTCCGAAGTGATCACCTTGGAATGAAAGGCTGGGTTAGGCCAGAGATGCACGAGTCCCCCATCCTGGCTGAACACCATGCAGGATGGGTGGACCGACAAGGCGCAGAGATCCCCAACTCTTTTGGCGGATGCTAGCTCCAACAAGATGGCAACCTTGAAGGAGAGGAAGCGGTCCTCCGCCTGCTCCAAAGGCTCGGGGGGGGGGGGGGGGGGGGGGGGGGGGGGGGGGCATCCCTTAAGATCCTCCAACACAATGTGGAGGTCCCACAGGGAGACCACATGCCTGGGGGGTGGCCGTAGCCGACACGCCCCGCGCAGAAACCGCTTCACCAGCGGGTGACTGCGTGCAGAGAAGCGGCCGAAGCCGTCGTAACCCGCTATAATGGCCGATGCAAACACCGCAGTGAGGATGCAGTGTGGCCGCCATCCAGCAGGGGCAGGATCTGGAGGAACTCCATGGAATCCCAGGCACCGCCCACCGCAGGGTGGTCTAGGGTGCCTCCCCATCCTGCGAGAGACGCATCCGTGAACACCTCGACGTTCATGCGATATGCAGCCCTTGGGAACTCCTTGCATATGAGAGCAGGATCCATCCAGAAAAGGAGATCCTGGCGTGCCCGGGGCGGGATCGAGACCTTTCTGCATCCGTCCCGCTGGCCCAAGCAGCGGAGGCGTGCAAACCACCGTTGCAGCCTGCGCATGTGTAGAAGGCCCAACTGTACCACTGGGTGGGCCGCGGCCATTAAACCCAGGACGGTCCTGACCAAACGGACCCTGACCAGAGGTGTGGTCACTGCAGACCTCAGGGCCGAGAGGAGGGAGGCTCGCCTGTCTGCAGAGAGTGGGGCCGTCATAGAGAGCGTGTCCAGCTACAAACCCAGATAAGCCATGTGCTGAGCTGGGGTGAGCGCGCTCTTGTCTCGGTTCACCAAGAACCCCAGGAGTTCCCCAGGAGGTGTTTGACCGTCAGCATGCGGAACCTCCTGGTGGCTATGTGAGTGTTGAGGACCCGCAGGTCCAGGATGGGTCTCATGCCTCCACTCTTCTTGGAAACCAAGAAGTTGGGGGAATAAAAGCCTCAGTGTGCTCCCTCCACACTCAGTTCCGTAACCGCGCCCTGGTGGAGGAGCGAGGACACTTCTGCTTCAGGAGCGGCCGCCCCACAGGGCATGTGAGCCGCATATGAAGAATCCCATTGAAGAGAGGCGGGCGACAGGTGAACTGCAGGGTAAAGCCGCTTCTCAGTGTCCTGGACAACCAGGGAGAAAGCTGTCTCAACATAGCACACCACGTCCGAAGTGGAGTGTGAGTGGCTGTACCACAGCCTGAGGGGATGGCCCGCCTGTTCTCCTGGCCTCAGGAGATGGGGGCCCCCGGCGAAAGGGCTGTGGAGGGGGTGTCCCATGAAAGAGCGTGGGTGGCCACTTCGGGACCGCGAACCAGCGCTTTGATGGGGACAAACCCGGTGGAGGTGGCGTGATCCTGAAGTTCTCTCGCTGCTGACCTCGGTGATGATGCCGGGGCCAGGACGCTCATCAGCGGGAACCCGGGCTGGCACAGCTCCTCCGCTCTGACACTTCGCTGTGCTGACACAGGCGGAAGCCAGTGGAAAAAACAGTTTCGAGCATTTGCGAGGTATCGGCGGGATCTCGATCGTGCTTCTTCTGCGCGTAGCGCACGGTGGGTGAGCCAGCGGCCTTAGCTCGCTGCTGTGACCCGCTTCCACGGCCGCAGCACGGCGATGAGGGGGCGTCCCATGAAGGAGCGTGGGTGGCCGCTTCGGGGTCGTGGACCAGCGCTTTGTTGGAGACTGTTACAGCTGCTGCCTTCAGTGTCAGGGTCTGATCATGTTTGTCTCCCTCAGGTGTCCAGTTGGGGCATTTTTCCTTTCTTTCTCCAGCCCTTCAGCCAAGACCTCACCTTTCCAGCCAGCAGCCATCCTGGACACCTGTCTTCAATTATCCCATCAGCCGATCATCCAATCAGCCTCCAGTCCTGCCCATATATATATATAGCATTGCACCCTGTGTTTGGGCTGGTGGTCTGTGTGAGAGGGAGAGATCACTTCATCTTTTGGAGAGCCTTTTTGACGCTTTGACTAAAGTTTGAGACTTCTTGTTTTTGCCCTCCTTAATCAAACTATTGTTTGATTGCTTATTTTTGTTAAAACCTACCTGTCCCCACCTAGTGTGTTTTGTAGTCAACCCCATTCTCTGTATTGTCTTCTTCCTTGGAGAAGGGCTCCAGGTAAGACACCCCGGGGTCTACATTCAGCATGTAGGTGACTTTCTGTCTATACACACTAGGTAAGCGTGGGCGGCTGCCACGATCTTCTGTAGCAGGCAGGTAAGGTTTAGGCTGAGTTAGTTAGTTAGGGCTCGTCACTGGTTAAGATAGTTAGGGTCACAAGGTCGAGGTGTAGGGGAAGTTTAGGGTTTTGTGTTTAGTGGCACCGCCCACAGGGCCCTTCTCCTGAGTCCTCCTGACCTCCGTTAGCTCTCCCCCATTTTTTCTTTTTGCCAGCTTTTTGTTTAAAGCCTGCTGGTTGAGTGCTGGCCTTATTTTTGTTGTACTTGTAAATTTGTTTGTAACACTGCTGCTGTTTAAATGTATCCTTTGTTACATAAATTCCCCTTTTCCCTTGGAAAAGGCCACCCAAGTTCTTTTGTGTTGTGTACCTGGTTTTGCCCACTCACCACCTGAAGCCTATTTACATCAGCCCAGTAGGCCTGCGCAAAAGCGTTGCGTTTCCCCCCCGCTCCTAGCTTGGCCATCTTTAACATCTTAAGGGGGGGACGTAACAGAGACAAACCCGGCGGAGGTGGCATGATCCCGAAGTTTCTTGGGCCGCTGACCTCGGTGATAATGCCAGGGCCGGGACGCTGCGTGTAGCGCATGGCGGGTGAGCCAGCGGTCACTACGCTACGCGCAGCAGCTCATTGGCGGGAGTGGGAGGAGCTTCTGTGCCCTGTCTTCATGTTGACAATGGCGGATCCCATTGAGACACTGGCTTGGATTTATTTAATAAAGAAAAGCCAGAAAACAGCGGCGTTCGTAATTTGGCGAATTTTACTATTTGCTCCAGGAGCTGCGTGACGATGAGGTTTGCTTTCAGCGGTACTCCCGCCTCTCCCAGGCCCAGTTTGATGACCTTCTGGCCCGCATCAGCACATCACAAGAAGGGACGTCTTCCCCAGAGTGCTCATCTGTGATTGGATGACGCTCCGCATTGACGCTTCCAAAGTTCAATTTTCCCAACTTCAGGCGTTGACGCCTGTAATGCGTGACGCATGTGACGCGCGTCGCCAACGCTCGAAAAGCGAAGCTCGAAAAGCACCTGACGCACGTTAGCTCCGTTGAAGCTCGTCCACCATAGACTTTGAATGTAAAGGCAATGCCCGTGACGCTTGCAACGCGTCTGGTGTGAACGCACCATTAATGTCTCAAGTGATGCTGAGGAAGAAGAAGGGAGAATGGCTGCGTCCAGCTCAGGGTATGCCCTCGGCGGGGCGTGGAGCTGCGCCATCAGGGATTAGTGTGTCAAGCTTTTGTTGTCTCAGTTGATTGGCTGCGCCAAGGGGAGTGCCACTAGCGAAGCCCGTAAGCTAAGCACTTACGAAGTAGAACTAACCTGTCTCACAGCAGTCTAATCCCAGCTCACGTTCCCTATTAGTGGGTGAACAATCCAATGCTTGGTGAATTCTGCTTCACAATGATAGGAAGAGCCGACATGGAAGAATCCAAAAAGCAGCCTCACTATGAATGCTGGGCCGCCACAAGCCAGTTATCCCTGTGGTAACTTTTTTCCATGGATATATATACCTATACAGTTACCGAAATTACAAGTGTTCATTATGTCTGGGAATATGAAAATGCTCTCTGAATAACTGTTACATTGATGGGGACAATGAGATATAGCCACTAGATTTTCAGGTCCAGTTACGTGTGTTTTTTTTTTTCACATTTACGTACATAACAGAAACTATTACAAAACTTTTTTTGTTGTCTTTATTATTGTGAAAGACACTCCCAATCTCTTTTGTTACAAGACCTGTTATTTAACTGCACCCTGAAAATCTTTACATTTAAATGTACGTCAGCTGACAACAATAAATAGCCTCCTGTCTTTTAATAATTGTTGTGTTTGCATGTATGATGGACTAAACATTTTGATAAAATTTGTATTAACTGTTAGCATTTTAATTTTTCTCAAAATTTAATACATTCTCACCATCAATATAAAAATCCAGAGTGAGAATGTCCATGTTTGAAACATCACATTCAACACCTTTTTTTTTTTTTTTTTTTTAACTAAGGCTTTAAACGGATGTCCCCTTGTAATAATTTAGAGTATTCAGGTACTCATTTCTATATCTTTGTAATGTAAAGGCAATGGATGGATGTGGGCAGATAGGTGGGTGTCATTCTTTTGTTAATTTGTCTTTGATCAAAAACATGTATTCAAATGATACACACTCTGGCACATTGAAAAATGCGACCTTCGAATTTTCATGGTCCGTTATTAAACAGTCCGCTCTCCCATGTGTGACATGGTTGACAATTGTGGAGTAGGTGGCATTGTTGAGCTGTGAAAAAACACCAGGGTTTTACCACATTTCTGTATTATTAGACAAGTTACACAAATCAGCTGGATGTATTTTTAAGGAATATCAAGAGAATGAGGGCTGAGGTCTTGTTGAGACGTAGGCTATTGACGCTTCTAAATCAAGAACACACACACAGACACACACACACACACACACACACACACACACACACACACACACACACACACACACACACACACACACAAAAGATTATTTCATTTGTTTTTAAATCCCTGGATGGTTTCAATTCAATTCACTTCTGCTTTATTTGTAAAGTGCCAATTACATGACACTTTTACAGAGAAAACCCAACAGATCCACATGAGCAAGCATAGATTCTGTTACCTAAGTCTTGGTTAAGCTACCACTTGAAGCGGTATGTTGTCTACTATACACAGTGCACATCACCATGAATGTCTTAAGGGAAATCGGACCAATAATTTGTGAGGCAGCAAATCCTGTTTTGGTTATGAGTTTGGTCACAATTGTTTTCTGCATTGCAAAGTGTCACTGTTTTTGAAATGCACTATTTGTTGCCTCTTTTAATCCATTGTGCCTTTATGCACAAAAAGACTTTGAAAATACCTTTGTGAAAGTGAGAAACAGAAAGTGATGTCATATCAAATTGCAGATGTAGCTTTATTGATTGAGCGAGGAAATGACAACAGCAAGTAGGTTATTAGATCAAAACAATATGAAAAGTCAGATTGGCTAGATTCAGTGAACTTGATTTGTATCCCGTTGAAGTAATTAGCATTTACTTAAATATTTTGTTGAGAGAAGAAATCAGATAGTAAAATAAGTTAACAACTATAATGTTAAAGTGAGCCTGATTACATGAGTTAAATTTGTCTAAAACTCTAAAAACAGTGAAAAGGCATATACTTTGCAGAAGTGTCAGCATGGTGATGGAGACATCATCCCAGCTGCTGTATGGCCTTATTCATCATTAATCAATGATTCATCAAAGCTGGCATCAGCACCGTAACCAATGTCAGGCGCCACATAATTGTAGTAGTCGGGCAGAAAGTGTTGGTGGTGGTCATTCAGCAGCTGTTGCAGTTGGTAGAGAGCCAGTTGTTGTGGGTGGAAGAGCTGCAGAAGGTGCTGTTGCCCACTGAGAGAAAGATTGATTTGATGGAGCACCATCTGGTGGTAGTTTACAAGCAGACATTGCTGGTAGTACAGTGGCAATTGCTGGTGGTGGTAAATTGGTAGTTCTTCCTGTTGAAGCACCAGCTGATGGTGGTAGTCAATCAACTGGAGATACAGTTGGAAAATCACCAGTTGCTGTTGCTGGACCAGCTGATTTTTTAGCTGGAGTGACAGTAGCCGTGTCTCTTGCAGCAAAGCTTTTATTTGAGCTAACACTTCACGTGACACGGGTTGAGCGGTTGTTGATTCAGCATCAACAGTCGGAGGTGCATGAGGAATTGCAGTTGTAGCTGGCTCAGACGTGGTTGTTGTCGGCTCAGGAGTGGTTGTAGTCGGCTCAGGAGTGGTTGTAGTCGGCTCAGGAGTGGTTGTAGTCGGCTCAGACGTGGTTGTTGTAGGCTCAGGAGTGGTTGTAGTTGGCTCAGGAGTGGTTGTAGTCGGCTCAGGAGTGGTTGTAGTCGGCTCAGGAGTGGTTGTAGTCGGCTCAGACGTGGTTGTTGTAGGCTCAGGAGTGGTTGTAGTCGGCTCAGGAGTGGTTGTAGTTGGCTCAGGAGTGGTTGTAGTCGGCTCAGGAGTGGTTGTAGTCGGCTCAGGAGTGGTTGTAGTCGGCTCAGGAGTGGTTGTAGTCGGCTCAGGAGTGGTTGTGGTTGTTGTTGTGGTTGTGGTTGGGGCAGGTGTAGTTGTTGTGGTAAAAAGGAAACAGGATGGTGTGAACAGAACTGTCCCCACTTCTTCCAGGAACGGCACAATTCTGATGTCATTAGCAATGTCACACACATTTGAGGTTCCACAGCCAGCAACAGTGATCCTTTCACGATCCTTCAATACTGTGGATGAAAAGGTTACATTTTAATTTCAAATGATTTTTTGATGTCGTCATGATATAGCAGTAAGTCAGACCATTGTTAGACAGGTTAGTTTTACCCAACTGATGATGTGTTGTTGCGATAGTAATCCTGCTCAATAGCAATAACTGTTTTGTAAACTGCTAATGTTGTTGAGGCAGCTGTAGCTAGAGTGGAAAAGTAGTTGTCTCTCAATTGTGGTGTTGGTTCCAAACCCCCCGTGTGAACTTGACTGACTGTGTAAAGTGTTATATCAGTTTAGTCCATTACCATAATCATTACATTTCTGTAATCTTGATCAATGATTTTAAGTCCTGACACTCATGAAACATGATTAATTTTTATTTTGGCAATATTAGAAATACTGACAAAATGGTTTCCCTTTTTATGTCTACAAGGCTCATCTCATCAGTATTTGTATGACTGAATTACGGGATGGAGATCGTATCATCTTAAAGAATTTAGTTTTTATGTTATTTATATCTGGATTCAAAATTAACCCAACTTTGCAGTCAATGAAGAAAAGGATATTCAAGTATAATGTCAACAGGCTGGAGTACTGTGAGAACGCAAAACAGACTGAGAGATATATAAAAAGAAAGTACAATATAAATACTGACTTTCCGACTGAAAGCAGGTGTCCTCCTCTCCTTTACAGTTCACTGAGCCACACTGTATTCCATTATTTTCTGGAGCATCAGGGACTGAAACAAAACACATGAAAACACTGAGTGAATATTTCAACCTTTTCACTTTGAAGGTATTTCAGAATATTTGTTTTTGTTTTTTTCTTCACAATCCCTCTGATCAAAATATACTTACAAGTAAGAGTATTCAAGTTGCAATCATCCACGTCACAGCAATCAGCAAGTGCAACTGTGTATAACCCATCTACGTTGGCAGCAATCGTCTGTGGGCCTGTGGTTGGGCAAACAGTGGGAGTTGCACAGTCCCTGTAGATTCTCTGTGTTCCATTTGTTTCTGTTGGCAAAACACAGTAGAGTGAATTTCATGGAACACACACTTTTTTTTTAATACATGTAGTTCAGTGAAAATGAAAAGATGACAAGAAGAAAAGAATACCTCTGATGAATGCATTGAAACAGATTTCGCCTTGTCCACATTCAATTGTCTGTCCAAATGCACAGTCCAGATCATTGACATCAGTGCATACATGACAACGGACTGCTCCAGCTGTAAAGGGAACAAACATTAAAAAAGCATTAATTTTGAAAAAATGTGAAATCAGTGAAATCACTGAAGATCCTTTATGTCGAAAGCTTTTATCATAACAAGACTGATATTTAACAATTAGGGTTTTTTTCCCCCTGGTTTTACATCTGTATTTACTTAGTTGTCAGGATTTTATTTTATTTTTTCTTGTATTGGAGATTAGTAACAAATTATTGTTCAGTATTTTTTTTCTTTTAATCTGTCAGTTTTCAAAAAAAAATTAAAAATTATTTGCAGATAATAACTGTTTAGATCCCAGTACAAGTTGTAATAAGCATTTAGTTTATCTTTCTTTTAATGTTGCTGAATTCTATCCTCTCCAATGACAGTAGTAAAAGAGCCTGTCTTTTACCTGCAATAACTGAATTATAAAAATTAAGTTTGGCTACCTGTGCTGAAGAATGCCCAGATGAGAGTCAGAGAGAGGAATAGCTTCATCATGATGATCAGGAGTTTACAGCAGAGTCTTCCTGAAGGCTGGATCTGTCTCTACTGAGCTTGACTTGGCTTTTTATACTCTACTGGTGCTCATGTGGTGATCACATTTAATGAATGTCAATTAGTGGGTGTTTTGTACATTCTTACAGTATGACCATTGAGACACTCCCCATCTGATTGAAGGGAATGAATCGCCTCACCCTTTATATTTGTCATTTGAAATGTTCCTCACCTGAAACACTGAAGGCATACCTGTGATAAAAAATAGTTGGTTGATGTTGTGTGCACTTTAAACAATGAATTGTTAACCTCTCTTTAGATTTCATTTTACAATTACATCATTGTTTGTCAGCTGTGATGTCATGTACACTCTTGAATACAGGCATTGAAATGAGGTAATTTATCACGTTTTTAATGTTGAAATGCTCCTTTGAATGAATGAATGAATGAAAGAATGACCTTCTGAATGCAACTAGGTCCAAGGACGTCGTGGATTTGAATACCCACCTGAGACTTTGTGTGGAGTTTGCATGTTGTACCTTACATGGTCAAAAATGTTTATTTTTGTTACTCTAAATTGCCCCTAAGTGTGAGTGTGTGTGGCTGTTTCTCTTTGTTTTGGCTCTGCGATGGACTGACGAACTGCCCCAGGTGTATCCTGCCCACGGCCATAAGTAACTGGGACTGGCCGCATCACCCTGCAAATAGATGCATCAAGAAGATGAGTGACAGTGAGCGAGTTAGATGGAAAACAGTTTGCTCAGAATTTGACATCTGTACATGCCATCAAAGAGTAAGGATTACCTTGAGTTGTTGACATCCACTCTTTTCTCAGAACACATAAAAGCATTGATTTGGGGTGGTTCTTTTCACAGTTGAATTAAATGGTACACATTAAGTTTTTCATGCTGTTATTAACCTAAAAGACACTCCCTCTTTTGTTCTCTTTTTTCACAAGAACTATCATTTGGCTACACCCTAACAATCTTACAATATCAATGGACGTCACCTGACAACAATAAATGTGTTAACAATAGTCTGTGGTTTTACATGGATTAGTATATATTGTTTTTTCTGTTTTTCTTGATGAGTCATTTTCCTGATTTGTCCACATCTTCCTGATTTGTCCACATCACACTTCAAGAATAAGCATTGAGCAGTGTTTTTCTGAATTAAAAGGTTAAGTTTGTTGTGATAAAATAGAAAAGGACAAATAAACAGAAGAGAAAAATGTTTTACCATACCTGCTGATATAAGATAAGATAGACACGAACATCACCATTCTAAATCTGTGTATAGTCCGGTGATGTTATGCCATATTATGTAATAATTGTGTGTTATGTAACATTGTGATGATGTCGCATTTTGTAACCATTTGCAGTGTTTTGTAATAAAATTGTTTATTGCTTTTTGTACTAAACTTTGTTGCACTTCGAAATAAACTTTGCTGCATTCTGTAAAACAAATGTGACAGAATGCCTTGCTAAGGTAATAAAATTAATAACAGAATGCACCACAACATCAGCGTGTAGTTCCTTTCAGACAAGATCTGACCAAGTTTTGTGTCACCAAAACTAGTCCCACTCTGAATTACAATTTCAGGTCCTTCGAGCAGAACATTGCAAGTTACTCTAAAATTCAAGGCCGGTGACTGGCCCACTCCTTAGGGGGTGGGGCACATTAGCTGGCATTGAAGCAAACATGTTAGACATGTTAGGCATGTTAGAAATATTTATGAAGGGACACCAACACATTCTATGACTTGAAGCCTTTCCTAAATGTTTACCTAAATGTTGACCGTCAGCATGCGGAACCTCCTGGTGGCTATGTGAGTGTTGAGGACCCGCAGGTCCAGGATGGGTCTCATGCCTCCGCTCTTCTTGGAAACCAAGAAGTTGGGGGAATAAAAGCCTCAGTGTGCCCCCTCCACGCTCAGTTCCGTAACCACGCCCTGGTGGAGGAGCGAGGACACTTCTGCTTCAGGAGCAGCCACCCCACAGCGCATGCGAGCCGCATATGAAGAATCCCATTGAAGAGAGGCGGGCGACAGGTGAACTGCAGGGTAAAGCCGGTTCTCAGCGTCCCTGGACAACCAGGGAGAAAGCTGTCTCAACATAGCACGCCACGTCCGAAGTGGAGCGTGAGCGGCTGCACCACGGCCTGAGGGGATGGCCCGCCTGTTCTCCTGGCCTCAGGAGATGGGGGGCCCGCGGCGAAAGGGCTGTGGAGGGGGCGTCCCATGAAAGAGCGCGGGTGGCCGCTTCGGGACCGCGAACCAGCGCTTTGATGGGGACAAACCCGGTGGAGGTGGCGTGATCCCGAAGTTCTCTCGCTGCTGACCTCGGTGATGATGCCGGGGCCAGGACGCTCATCAGCGGGAACCCAGGCTGGCACAGCTCTGCCGCTCTGACGCTTTGCTGTGCTAATACAGGTGGAAGCTTCCGGAGAACGCAGCTTGTCGCGTTTATGAATGATGCCGGGACCGGGGCGCTCATCGGCTGGGACCCGGGCCGGATAGCTCCAGCGCTCTGACACTTCGTTGTGCTGACACAGGCGGAAGCCAGTGGAAAAAACAGTTTCGAGCATTTGCGAGGTATCGGCGGGATCTCGATGGCGCTCCTTTTGCGCGTAGCGCACGGTGGGTGAGCCAGCGGCCTCAGCTCGCTGCTGTGACCCGCTTCCACGGCTGCAGCACGGTGATGAGGGGGCGTCCCATGAAGGAGCGTGGATGGCCACTTCGGGGTCGTGGACCAGCACTTTGTTGGAGACAAAACCGGCGGAGGTGGCATGATCCAAAAGTTTCTTGGGCCGCTGACCTCGGTGATAATGCCAGGGCCGGGACGCTGCGCGTAGCGCACGGCAGGTGAGCCAGCGGCCTTGGCTCGCTGCTGTGACCCGCTTTCACGGCCGCAGCGCGGCGAAGAGGGGGCATCCCCTGAAAGAGCATGGGCGGCCGCTTCGGGGCTGCGGACCAGCGCTTTGTCGGGGACAAACCTGGTGGAGGTGGCGTGATCCCGAAGTTTCTCGGGCCGCTGAACCTCGGTGATGATGCTGGGACCGGGACACTCAATAGCTGGTGCCCGCAACAACACTTCATGAGTAGGGGAAACTAACTTGTCTCACGACGGTCTGGAGAAGGTGGAGAAGGTGCCGTCGCGTTGCGTGGGCTCCTTAGACGCGGAGACGCCGCTGCTGCTGCATGCGCGGGAGCCGGTGAGACAGCGCCCATGAAGGCCGCTCGCCGCTGGGTTACCTCAAGCGGCAGAGCAAGGCTTGGCTGGGCAGGGCAGAAAGGCTGCTGGAGGTGATGCTGCCAGCCAGGGCAGAAGAAACAGCACTCATGGTGAGCTCGCTCGATGAGCAGCGTGATAGGCCCAACACCCGATGTCAACTGGTCATGGGACGGTCCATCCATCTTGATCCGATGAATCTTGATCCGAAGAAAACTTGTGGCTTCTTATGGTGCGTTCACACCGGACGCGTTGCAAGCGTCACGGGCGTCACTGACGCCTCAAAGTTGACGCGTGTAAAGTGTGGAATTTGATGCGTGTTCATCTACACACGACGCTTGCAACGCTCGCTACATGCAGCAGCTCATTGGCGGGAGTGGCAGGAGCTTCTGTGTCCTGTCTTCATGTTGACAATGGCGGATCCCATTGAGACACTGGCTTAGATTTATTTAATAAAGAAAGCCAGAAAACAGCGGCGTTCGTAATTTGGCGAATTTTACAATTTGCTCCAGGAGCTGCGTGAGGATGAGGTTCGCTTTCAGCGGTACTTCCGCCTCTCCCGGGCCCAGTTTGATGACCTTCTGGCCCGCATCAGCAGGTCACAAGAAGGGACGTCTTCCCCAGAGTGCTCATCTGTGATTGGATGACGCTCCGCATTGATGCTTCCAAAGTTCAATTTTCCCAACTTCAGGTGTTGACGCCTGTAATGCGTGACGCAGGTGACGCGTGTCGCCAACGCTCAAAAAGCGAAGCTCGAAAAGCACCTGACGCACGTTAACTCCGTGGAAGCTCGTCCACCATAGACTTTGAATGTAAAGGCAATGCCCGTGACGCTTGCAACGCGTCTGGTGTGAACGCACCATTAATGTCTCATGTGATGCTGAGGAAGAAGAAGGGAGAATGGCTGCCTCCAGCTCAGGGTATACCCTCGGCAGGGCGTGGAGCTGCGCCATCAGGGATTAGTGTGTCAAGCTTTTGTTGTCTCAGTTGATTGGCTGCGCCAAGGGGAGTGCCACTAGCGAAGCCCGTAAGCTAAGCACTTACGAAGTAGAACTAACCTGTCTCACAGCAGTCTAATCCCAGCTCACGTTCCCTATTAGTGGGTGAACAATCCAATGCTTGGTGAATTCTGCTTCACAATGATAGGAAGAGCCGACATAGAAGAATCCAGAAAGCAGCCTCACTATGAATGCTGGGCCGCCACAAGCCAGTTATCCCTGTGGTAACTTTTTTCCATGGATATATATACCTATACATTTCCTGAAATTACAAGTGTTCATTATGTCTGGGAATATGAAAATGCTCTCTGAATAACTGTTACATTGATGGGGACAATGAGATATAGCCACTAGATTTTCAGGTCCAGTTACGTGTGTTTTTTTTTTTTCACATTTACGTACATAACAGAAACTATTACAAAACTTTTTTTCTTGTCTTTATTATTGTGAAAGACACTCCCAATCTCTTTTGTTACAAGACCTGTTATTTAACTGCACCCTGAAAATCTTTACATTTAATTGTACGTCAGCTGACAACAATAAATAGCCTCCTGTCTTTTAATAATTGTTGTGTTTGCATGTATGATGGACTAAACATTTTGATAAAATTTGTATTAACTGTTAGCATTTTAATTTTTCTCAAAATTTAATACATTCTCACCATCAATATAAAATCCAGAGTGAGAATGTCCATGTTTGAAACATCACATTCAACACCTTTTTTTTTTTTTTTTTTTTAACTAAGGCTTTAAACGGATGTCCCCTTGTAATAATTTAGAGTATTCAGGTACTCATTTCTATATCTTTGTAATGTAAAGGCAATGGATGGATGTGGGCAGATAGGTGGGTGTCATTCTTTTGTTAATTTGTCTTTGATCAAAAACATGTATTCAAATGATACACACTCTGGCACATTGAAAAATGCGACCTTCGAATTTTCATGGTCCGTTATTAAACAGTCCGCTCTCCCATGTGTGACATGGTTGACAATTGTGGAGTAGGTGGCATTGTTGAGCTGTGAAAAAACACCAGGGTTTTACCACATTTCTGTATTATTAGACAAGTTACACAAATCAGCTGGATGTATTTTTAAGGAATATCAGGAGAATGAGGGCTGAGGTCTTGTTGAGACGTAGGCTATTGACGCTTCTAAATCAAGAACACACACACAGACACACACACACACACACACACACACACACACACACACACACACACACACACACACACACACACACACACACACACACAAAAACACACACACACACACACACACACACACACACACACTCACACACACACAAAATATTATTTTATTTGTTTTTAAATCCCTGGATGGTTTCAATTCAATGGTTATTAATTCTTGGTTAAGCTGCCACTTGAAGCGGTATGTTGTCTACTATACACAGTGCACATCACCATGAATGTCTTAAGGGAAATCGGACCAATAATTTGTGAGGCAGCAAATCTTGTTTTGGTTATGAGTTTAGTCACAATTGTTTTCTGCATTGCAAAGTTTCACTGTTTTTGAAATACTCTATTTGTTGCCTCTTTTAATCCATTGTGCTTTTATGCACAAAATACTTAAAATACCTTTGTGAAAGTGAGAAACAGAAGGTGATGTCATATCAAATTGCAGATGTAGCTTTATTGATTGAGTGAGGAAATGACAACAGCAAGTAGGTTATTAGATCAAAACAATATGAAAAGTCAGATTGGCTAGATTCAGTGAACTTGATTTGTATCCCGTTGAAGTAATTAGCATTTACTTAAATATTTTGTTGAGAGAAGAAATCAGATAGTAAAATAAGTTAACAATTATAATGTAAAAGTGAGCCTGATTACATGAGTTAAATTTGTCTAAAACTCTAAAAACAGTGAAAAGGCATATACTTTGCAGAAGTGTCAGCATGGTGATGGAGACATCATCCCAGCTGCTGTATGGCCTTATTCATCATTAATCAATGATTCATCAAAGCTGGCATCAGCACCGGAACCAATGTCAGGTGCCACATAATTGTAGTAGTCGGGCAGAAAGTGTTGGTGGTGGTCATTCAGCAGCTGTTGCAGTTGGTAGAGAGCCAGTTGTTGTGGGCGGAAGAGCTGCAGAAGGTGCTGTTGCCCACTGAGAGAAAGATTGATTTGATGGAGCACCATCTGGTGGTAGTTTACAAGCAGACATTGCTGGTAGTACAGTGGCAATTGCTGGTGGTGGTAAATTGGTAGTTCTTCCTGTTGAAGCACCAGCTGATGGTGGTAGTCAAGCAACTGGAGATACAGTTGGAAAATCACCAGTTGCTGTTGCTGGACCAGCTGATTTTTTAGCTGGAGTGACAGTAGCCGTGTCTCTTGCAGCAAAGCTTTTATTTGAGCTAACACTTCACGTGACACGGGTTGAGCGGTTGTTGATTCAGCATCAACGGTCGGAGGTGCATGAGGAATTGCAGTTGTAGCTGGCTCAGACGTGGTTGTTGTCGGCTCAGGAGTGGTTGTAGTCGGCTCAGGAGTGGTTGTAGTCGGCTCAGACGTGGTTGTTGTAGGCTCAGGAGTGGTTGTAGTCGGCTCAGGAGTGGTTGTAGTCGGCTCAGGAGTGGTTGTAGTTGGCTCAGGAGTGGTTGTAGTCGGCTCAGGAGTTGTTGTAGTCGGCTCAGGAGTAGTTGTAGTCGGCTCAGGAGTGGTTGTGGTTGGCTCAGGAGTGGTTGTAGTCGGCTCAGGAGTGGTTGTAGTCGGCTCAGGAGTGGTTGTAGTCGGCTCAGGAGTGGTTGTAGTCGGCTCAGGAGTGGTTGTGGTTGTTGTTGTGGTTGTGGTTGGGGCAGGTGTAGTTGTTGTGGTAAAAAGGAAACAGGATGGTGTGAACAGAACTGTCCCCACTTCTTCCAGGAACGGCACAATTCTGATGTCATTAGCAATGTCACACACATTTGAGGTTCCACAGCCAGCAACAGTGATCCTTTCACGATCCTTCAATACTGTGGATGAAAAGGTTACATTTTAATTTCAAATGATTTTTTGATGTCGTCATGATATAGCAGTAAGTCAGACCATTGTTAGACAGGTTAGTTTTACCCTACTGATGATGTGTTGTTGCGATAGTAATCCTGCTCAATAGCAATAACTGTTTTGTAAACTGCTAATGTTGTTGGGGCAGCTGTAGCTAGAGTGGAAAAGTGGTTGTCTCACAATTGTGGTGTTGGTTCCAAACCCCCTGTGTGAACTTGACTGACAGTGTGTTCTATAAGTGTAGTCCATTACCATAATTATTACATTTCTGAAATTTAAAATCTTACTTGCTGATTCCCAAAATCATGTAACTGTTACTTACAGATTCATTATTGTCACTTTATGTGGAATGATAAAAAGTGTCTCACTGCTTCATGATTACCTTGAAATGTATATCACTCTGTCTCCTGTTAAACACTGCATGACTGATAGTATTTTTAGCAAAGCCCTGCAATGATTTTAAGTCCTGACACTCATGAAACATGATTAATTTTTACTTTGGCAATATTAGAAATACTGACAAAATGGTTTCCCTTTTTATGTCTACAAGGCTCATCTCATCAGTATTTGTATGACTGAATTACGGGATGGAGATCGTATCATCTTAAAGAATTTAGTTTTTATGTTATTTATATCTGGATTCAAAATTAACCCAACTTTGCAGTCAATGAAGAAAAGGATATTCAAGTATAATGTCAACAGGCTGGCGTACTGTGAGAACGCAAAACAGACTGAGAGATATATAAAAAGAAAGTACAATATAAATACTGACTTTCCGACTGAAAGCAGGTGTCCTCCTCTCCTTTACAGTTCACTGAGCCACACTGTATTCCATTATTTTCTGGAGCATCAGGGACTGAAACAAAACACATGAAAACACTGAGTGAATATTTCAACCTTTTCACTTTGAAGGTATTTCAGAATATTTGTTTTTGTTTTTTTCTTCACAATCCCTCTGATCAAAATATACTTACAAGTAAGAGTATTCAAGTTGCAATCATCCACGTCACAGCAATCAGCAATTGCAACTGTGTATAACCCATCTACGTTGGCAGCAATCGTCTGTGGGCCTGTGGTTGGGCAAACAGTGGGAGTTGCACAGTCCCTGTAGATTCTCTGTGTTCCATTTGTTTCTGTTGGCAAAACACAGTAGAGTGAATTTCATGGAACACACACTTTTTTTTAATACATGTAGTTCAGTGAAAATGAAAAGATGACAAGAAGAAAAGAATACCTCTGATGAATGCATTGAAACAGATTTCGCCTTGTCCACATTCAATTGTCTGTCCAAATGCACAGTCCAGATCATTGACATCAGTGCATACATGACAACGGACTGCTCCAGCTGTAAAGGGAACAAACATTAAAAAAGCATTAATTTTGAAGAAATGTGAAATCAGTGAAATCACTGAAGATCCTTTATGTCGAAAGCTTTTATCATAACAAGACTGATATTTAACAATTAGGGTTTTTTTCCCCCTGGTTTTACATCTGTATTTACCTAGTTGTCAGGATTTTATTTTATTTTTTCTTGTATTGGAGATTAGTAACAAATTATTGTTCAGTATTTTTTTTCTTTTAATCTGTCAGTTTTCAAAAATTATTTGCAGATAATAACTGTTTAGATCCCAGTACAAGTTGTAATAAGCATTTAGTTTATCTTTCTTTTAATGTTGCTGAATTCTATCCTCTCTAATAACAGTAGTGAAAGAGCCTGTCTTTTACCTGCAATAACTGAATTATAAAAATTAAGTTTGGCTACCTGTGCTGAAGAATGCCCAGACGAGAGTCAGAGAGAGGAATAGCTTCATCATGATGATCAGGAGTTTACAGCAGAGTCTTCCTGAAGGCTGGATCTGTCTCTACTGAGCTTGACTTGGCTTTTTATACTCTACTGGTGCTCATGTGGTGATCACATTTAATGAATGTCAATTAGTGGGTGTTTTGTACATTCTCACAGTATGACCATTGAGACACTCCCCATCTGATTGAATGGAATGAATCGCCTCACCCTTTATATTTGTCATTTGAAATGTTCCTCACCTGAAACACTGAAGGCATACCTGTGATAAAAAATAGTTGGTTGATGTTGTGTGCACTTTAAACAATGAATTGTTAACCTCTCTTTAGATTTCATTTTACAATTACATCATTGTTTGTCAGCTGTAATGCCATGTACACTCTTGAATACAGGTATTGAAATGAGGTAATTTATCACGTTTTTAATCTTCAAATGCTCCTTTGAATGAATGAATGAATGAATGAAAGAATGACCTTCTGAATGCAACTAGGTCCAAGGACGTCGTGGATTTGAATACCCACCTGAGACTTTGTGTGGAGTTTGCATGTTGTACCTTACATAGTCAAAAATGTTTATTTTTGTTACTCTAAATTGCCCCTAAGTGTGAGTGTGTGTGGCTGTTTGTCTTTGTTTTGGCTCTGCGATGGACTGACGAACTGCCCCAGGTGTATCCTGCCCACGGCCATAAGTAACTGGGACTGGCCGCATCACCCTGCGAATAGATGCGTCAAGAAGATGAGTGACAGTGAGCAAGTTAGATGGAAAACAGTTTGCTCACAATTTGACATCTGTACATGCCATCAAAGAGTAAGGATTACCTTGAGTTGTTGACATCCACTCTTTTCTCAGAACACATAAAAGCATTGATTTGGGGTGGTTCTTTTCACAGTTGAATTAAATGGTACACATTAAGTTTTTCATGCTGTTATTAACCTAAAAGACACTCCCTCTTTTGTTCTCTTTTTTCACAAGAACTATCATTTGGCTACACCCTAACAATCTTACAATATTAATGGGCGTCACCTTATGACAATAAATGTGTTAACAATAGTCTGTGGTTTTACATGGACTGTGGTAAATACATTTATATGAAAATAACTGTCCACATTATGTTGTCCGCTCTGACAAACAAACCCTTCCCACAACATGACCTCCTGACCCAAGGCCGTTGGCTTTGGCATAGGTAAATTTTTTAAATAATGTAGCGACCGCGGGGGTCGCTAGGGGCGCTAGAGAGCCACTGCCCCAGAACTCCTGTTCTGGAGAGGCCCCGGTGCATGATGGGAGCTCCCCGTTCGGGACTTTTGGGGCCATATGTGGGGGTTCTGTGGTTGATTTGCGTTTCCTTTTATTATGGTTGTGTTTTGCATTATTGTTGTGTGCTGTCTGTGTCCTTTTATTTTACACGTGTCGGACCGTGGGTCTAGGGGGTTACTTGGGGGGTGACCTAGGGCCTACGGGCCGTCATTAGTTTGTTTCGGTGTTGGTGTTTCATGTTCCCTTGCTTGGTTGTTTTAACAATAAAGCTTCGGTTGAGCAATAGAGTACACCTCGCCTCGTCTTCTTACCTGCAAGTCGCTGCTCGAATGCCACATTGGTGTCAGAAGTGGGATGGTGTACCCGCGACTCCAGAGGAAAGAAGATTACAAAGAGCTACTGCTAGCGGTTGCGAAGGGCCTGGACCTTCTCCTGGGCCTGCTCCGGAGAGCTAAAGAGCCGGCTCGCGGAGAGTTTGCTCCCGCTAGCGCTGACAGCTCCGCCACACTGAAGACCCGCCGGGCTGCCGGGGGGCGGCCGACTCCGAACGACGAAGAAGACGACGCCCTGGCCGCCGTCATGAGGGATGGTGCCGCTGAAGCTGGGGCTCCGGCAGCCGTGAGCGGGAAAACGCCTGTAAAGCTGCCCAAATATGACGGCACCAGCCCGCTGGAAGTCTACATGAAGCAGACGCGGGTTGCTGCAGCGCACAACGGCTGGAGTGACCAAGACACCACTGCGCACCTCGCCCTGGCTCTGGAGGGTGAGGCACAGCGGGTCCTCCTCGACTTGGTGCCTGGAGAAGAGCGGGTGCTGCCCACATTAATCACCGCACTCGAGCGACGCTTCGGGCGGCACACAATAGAGGCCGCTGAGAGAGAGAAACTGAATAACCGCTGCCGCCGAGAGGGAGAGAACCTGGATTCCTTCGCCGCTGATGTGCAGCTGTTCGCGCGGCGGGATTACCCCGCCTTTCCCGTGAACGTGCGGGGGGAACTGGCCCTCCACGCATTCCTGCAGGGACTCACACCCGAGCGGTTGCGGCAACATGTGCAACTCGCCACTCCGCAGACCCTGGAGGAGGCCCTCCGGGAAGCAGAGCGAGCTGGGACGATCCTCTCTGCGCCGCGGGGCGGCGCCACATCACCGCCCTGGGTTCGACTGGCTGACACCGCCGAGGAAGACACCGAAGCAGTCCGCCAGGCACAGCGCTCCACATCGCCCCAAACAACTCGCCGGGGGTGCCGTGAAAGTGACGGCTGCTATCGTTGTGGTGAACAAGGCCACATCGCGAGAAACTGTCCAGCGCCGACTCCGAGAAGGCGAGCTCTGGCGATCGAGAAGCAGGGTGGCACTATGAGGAAGCCGACCACCGGCCCCCGCCAGGGCCAGTACACGCTGGTGGAGAGCTGCGGTCAGGCCGAGGAGCTGCACTGGTCCTGTTGCATCGACACCGCAGAGAGAAGCGTCATCCTGGGGACCCAGCATTACAAGCGTCGGCCGAGCCGAAAGAGACGCTGCAAAAGAAAGCAGACTGACGACTCCGCCCACTCCACGAAGCCGTCGTCAGCTACGTCCGCTGAGCGAGAGGCCGACTCCGCTCTTGAAGAGCGGGCACCAACCACGGAGTGGGAGCAGGGCCCGCCCCCTTCAAAAAGCTGTCTCCAACTACGTCCGCCGACGAGAGACAGCGCCTCGCCGAGGCCACCCCCCCTGGTGGCCGCCCCACGTCAGAGGTCTCGCCGCTGCCGCCGTGCAGCCTCTCCGCTGGGACCGTCGAAGCTGTCAACGAACAGGGGCAGCGTCGAGACATCTTTGCGGCCCGTGGCAAATAGTGTCGGTGTGTCTCCCGGGTCCTGCACGCGGCCCAGGGTTCGGTGGGGGCCGGGCGCTGCGAGGTGTCGCAGCATCATGTTCACCGCTGTGTCTCCTGTCCTTGGTCCGCCGGAGTGAGACCAGGGCGGCCACAATAATGTCCATATTGTAAGCTTTCACAAGCTTTAATTTTAGGGTTGTACCCTTAGTATATTTTATTTGTTTTTTCTGTTTTTCTTGACGAGTCATTTTCCTGATTTGTCCACATTACACTTCAAGAATAAGCATTGAGCAGTGTTTTTCTGAATTAAAAGGTTAAGTTTGTTGTGATAAAATAGAAAAGGACAGATAAACAGAAGAAAAAATGTTTTACCATACCTGCTGATATAAGATAAGATAGCCACGAACATCACCATTCTAAATCTTTGTATTGTCAGGTGATGTTGTACCATATTATGTAATAATTGTGTATTATGTAACATTGTGATGATGTTGCATTTTGTAACCATTTGCAGTGTTTTGTAACAAAATTGTTTATTGCTTTTTGTACTAAACTTTGTTGCACTTCGAAATAAACTTTGCTGCTTTCTGTAAAACAAATGTGACAGAATGCCTTGCTAAGGTAATAAAATTAATAACAGAATGCACCACAACATCAGCGTATAGTTCCTTTCAGACAAAGATCTAACCAAGTTTTGTGTCACCAAAACTTGTCCCACTCGGAATTACAATTTCAGGTCCTTCAAGCAGAACATTGCAAGTTACTCTAAAAAATAAAGGTCGGTGACTGGCCCACTCCTTAGGGGGCAGGGCACAGTTGCTGGCATTGAAGCAAACATGTTAGACATGTTAGGCATGTTAGAAATATTTATGAAGGGATACCAACACATTCTTTGACTTGAGGCCTTTACTAAATGTTTACTTATTCTAAAAGGCATGACAGTACAAGTAATACCAGGACTCAAACAGTAACAGGCCAAATACAACTGAATTGTAGCCAGGCCCAGACAGGTTAATTGGGAGGACCAGGACAATTCCAGGTGGGCTGGCCTGATGCTTGGGCTGCTAGGGCCGGTGTTCCCTTTTTTGTTTTTGTACCGGCGTTTAGACATGGGGCTAGGTTGTCCCTGGGCCACCTCCCTCCACTGGCAGCACCTCCGCACTTAATCTGCGCTGTTTGAAAGATGGGCAGAAAAAGCAAATTTTGGCGCAGAGTAAGCTAGAATTAAGAGGAAGTCTCTGGAAGCAGATGCAACAAAATGTGCTAAAATTGGCAACTTTTTCACTTTTTGGCAATTGGCAACTTTTACACTAAAACAAATCAGGGTCAGATCAGCAAATGAGAATGATGAAACGGGTGAGATGTTTAACTTTACCTGCAAACCATGGTTCACTTTAATTAACAAGTCAGTGAATTGTGTAGCGTTGTGTCATATGATATAATATATGAATTAATTAATAGTATGACAAGACACTACATAACTGCAGTGAAAAGATCCAGCACCAAGCAGCAGTCCAGTCTGGACAGGTAGGACTGATCATCATGTAGCTCATATTATTGTATTGAATACAAAGAAGATCAGTGTTGGGAGAGTAAATTATTATTTGCACAGGCCAGTGTTGTGCAACCATTGACTTGCAAGTCATATACTGAGCAACCACTGATGAAGAGTACAGTGTAGACCTACTCCATGAAAAATGCCCTGGAGACCAGTGACCAGTGGTATCTTTTCATTAAAAGTAAGATAGTAAATACACAAACCGCACTATTAAAAAGAGAATAGGAACAAAGTGTGTTCACCTCATCCTTTCTCAGCATAATCTGCTCACTTATGTCTACCATGTGACTGAACTGACCAACAGGTCACTATTACCACTGTCCATCACACATGTAACCTGTGAGAGAAGTTTCTCAACAATAGAATTCATTAAAAACAGAGTCAGGAGCCCTTTGACCCAGAAGAAAATTGAGGCATTTAAGTTTACGTGCACTGAGCATGAAATCCTCATCATGTCTTTGGACAATGATACACAAAGTGAAAGAGACCAGAGCACTACTCTGGGACTGATGAATGTTTTATGGTTGGCCATGTTCTTTGAAAAACAGATAGTAGTGTTTCAACAAAGAATATTTTTTTATTCTATTTAATTTTTTTAATCTAAAATTTTATGTTTTTAAGATTTGGATAACTGTTAACATTTATTTGAAATATGGATTCTTGAATGATAAAAAAAAAGGTGTTTTGCATGACATGTTGATGCACTTGAGCTGAAATAAATTTACATTATGAAGCAACCCTTGCTTGCAATGAATTGGAAATGTTTTAGAAAGATATACTGCAATAAAAGACGTTACAGAGCATTGTGATTGTAAATTTCACATGTAGGATTATAATTACATAAGTTCATTAAGGGGGTTCTTAAGTGGGTGGGTCTGAGGTGTGAAACTCCAGGGCTGAAATGAGAAATGATTGTAACTACAGAAGGTTGAGAAATACAGCTCAAGAAATAAACTAAAGAAACATGATCATGATCAACTTTCCCAACATGACAATAGGGCTGGACTTTTGCAGATGCCAAGCAGTGCTGCCATCTTCCTGCCAGGGATCATCTTCAGTCTGGATAAGAGAGTGGTATTGTTTATGTTAATAAACCACTCTTAAAAACACTAACAGTGAAATATTTAAATAGTGACAATTTAGTAGTATTATGATGACTAATATGTTACCCATTGCACACTTTTAATTATGGTGTTATTCATTACTTATTCATTATTGATTTTTTTTTAAATGCTGTGTATGAATAAGCCTTTACCTGGACTAGTCGGACCAGGTTGCTCTTCTTTCCCTCCCTCACACACTCTTCCTCTGGCTCATTCGATGAAGAGAAATGTTTGGTTGACGTTTTGATAAATGAAATATTGCTGTATTATGGCTGTATTACACTTAACAGCAATATGGTGTTGGGATTTCAAATTAGTCAATCTGGCTTTCAGTAATAATTAATTATAATAAAAAAAAAAATTTATTAATTTGCAAGAATTTGGGATCTGATGTACATCCGATAACCTCTGGGGCACCACCTACAAAAAGAAATGATAGCAATCAGTTGTAATTAGTCTTATAACGTAGGTTAAGCTATTCATTTGTAATTTGGATTAAAAATGAAATTAATAACTAACTAATTTGAAAACCATAAAACCTGAAGGATTCTGGAGTTCTTCAACAGAAGAGGTCGACATTTTATTCATAATCATGAAGCATTAGTGAACAAAAGTGATTTCAAAAATGTTTTCAAATTTATTCAGAATTAAGCACTTTATTGTCCTAATCATGGGAATTTGTCTTGGACTCAGCAACTGCACCATAAATGCCTTGACAACCACAATGACAACAAAGACATCTCCACAACAAAGGAGGGAGTGTCTTTAAGGTTAATAACAGTAGCAATAACTCGATGTTGAAACATTTTATTGTGAAAAGAAACACCTCAGATGTAAGCTTTTATGTGTCCTAAGACGGGTGTGGACGTCAACAACTCAAGGTGTTCCATCCTCTTTGATGACAGGTACAGATATCAACGTCCGAGCAAACTCTTTTCCATTCAAATTGATTTGCGAACTTTATTTTTGACAAAGACGAAATAATGATCACATCATGATTTTCCACATATATTTCTCCTATTTCCTTATCTTTCTTAACTGTGAGCCGGATGGTAACAGTTGTGTTATTTTCCAATCAGGTTCATCAACAACACACAGTGAGGTGACTGATATTTAGCACTATCAGTAATGTGTCACTCTTTCAAAAACTGTATTAGTTTGTGATCTAAAAATGTTATTGCATATATAGAGATGACAAAAAACACTCGGATTTTGCATGCTGAATGAATGGATTAATTAGTTGTTAGTCATTTAATTAATTCTGAGAATCCTCAACCCTCTCCTTGTCCTGTAAGCTTTCATATTCCAATCTTAATCAGCACATTTACAACTGAGAGCAAATATTAAAGATAATATTAGAATTTGAATTACTTCTTTTAAAACTGCTTGACAAATTCTATTGGGGATTCATAAACTCACAGTGACTAAAACATGTATATAATCAATATTAAATAAAAATTAACTACTATGAAGAAATGAAAGAAAAATTGAATAGTGTTTCTTCTATACACTATATATGAATAGAGGAAATTAGAAACAAATCATCTGAAAACCTGATGGTGGCTGTATGTCTTAGTAGCCATCAAAGTAATGATAATCCAAAATTAGAGGAGCATTAAAATATTAAAAGACGTGATTAAAACTCTTCATGTCAATAACTGTATAGAAGAGTGTTCATGGCGTCACAGCCAACCAGAGCCGGCCCGGGCTTGTTATGACGAGCCCGAGACGGGGGAAGTACGGTGTGGTGCTCCCACGTAGCGTCGGAGCAGCCGCCTAGTTCACCTATGCCCAGAGCTGGCCCTGCCGTCAACAATGAAGTAATTGTAAAATGAAATATAAAGGGAGCTAACAATTCATTGTCTAAAGTGCGCAGAAAGTCAACCTGTTTTTTTTTGCTTTTTTTTCAATCACAGAGGCATATCTTCAGTGTTTCAGGTGAGGAACATTTCAAATGACAAATAAAAAGGATGAGGTGATTCATTCCATTCAGTCAGATGGGGAGTGTCTCAATCGTCATCCTGTAAGAATTTACAAAACACACAGAAAATTAGATTCTTCTGTGTGTATTTTTCATCAAGTATTCCAGGACCTGTACAGAATTAAAAGCCATGTACAGCTCAGTAGAGACAGATCCAACCTTCAGGAAGACTCTGCTGTAAACTCCTGATTTAATGCTTGTGTGGAACATCTAAAAGTCTCACTATAATTATTCAATAACAGTGATGTGTTCAACAAAACTATTTATCACGTCCAACTTTTTTTTTTTTTTGTCATTCTTTTAGTTTGTTGTGAGAAACTTTTGTGTAATTGTGGTTGCTGCAGTGACTGGTGAGCCAACATGCACCCCAGCATCCCACCAGAAGAAACATATAATATATTATACTTGTAAGTTAATTTTCACCATTTTCTTGTACTACGTTTTTGTGTTATTTGTGTTATTCTGGGGATTTGTCCTGATAGACGTGGATAAGATATGCTGTGCTGAGTAGTGTTGTTTTTGTAAATGAAAATCATGATAACTTATCCCTGTCAGTGAACCTTTATCACGTGATAAAAATGAGAAGAGCTGAAATGTAAATGGTGGTTATGTGATGAAATTATAATAAAATATCGCATGCAATATCTCGCTCTGTTGGACAAAACAAAATGAGACAAAATAACGATTCAAGGTTTGGCTACATTTATCATTCTGTTTTTGTTTGACGACGCAGACCCAGGTGATGTTATTCCTCAATCCCCACTCATGGGAACGGAAAGCAGAAAGCAGGGCAGCAGGGCAGCAGGGCACAGGTGGCCAAGCAGCCTTGCGGCCGAGCAACGGGGCATGGGGTGTAGGGCAGCTGAACACGGCGGCAGAGCTGGGAGGGGCAGCTGAGCATTTTAAATTTAGTCCATATGGACGTGGAACAGTTTAATCATATGTTTCATTTGATGGCTTCATCTCTGTGAGATGATTGCCCCAAATTTCTGACACTATCAGAATTTTATCAGAGCTTCTCTTTGGTCGCAAGATGATGACAACGGCTGTTTCACAGTGCCAGGTATGTAACCAGGGACGCTCTGAGCCAAAACTTTGACTAATGCTATTGTTGTTGTTTTGTTTTATACATTAACATTGTATTAAATTACGACAATAATAGAGATACTCAAGGGTGTCAGTTTGTTTCAAAAAGTGTAGGGTATAGAGGTGTAGGGGACAAGACAAAAAAAAAAAGTTTGTGCAGTTAAAAAAAGAAAGAAGAAAATTGCCACATGTGCAGGTGGAAGGACCCACGCGCAGGCAGCCAGGTGGAACAATAACTCTTTTATTTGTAGGACACAGGATCACAGGACAGGGTTGAGCTGGTGCAGGCACAGGAAACAGGAACACATGGACAGACCCACAAGGAGCCAACAAGACACACCAGGGAAGCCGGACTTAAAGACGGTGGACACAGGTGAGGCACATTAGGGCACTAACGAGGAAGGAGCACATGAGGAGCAGAGAGACACAGGTGAGGCAAGGCAAGAACCAAGGACAAAAGCAGGGGCACAGGGCGTGACGGTGCCCTCCTCCCAATGTGCGCCTCCTGGCGCACAATGAGGCAACCATCCCGGGCAGAGGAGGGGGGCAGACAGGACGGGATGGAAACCAGACACAGACTCAGACGGGGACGGAACAGGAGCGGAACTGCAAACTAGCAGACGGGATGGGACGGGGTTGGAACTGCACTCAGCAGAAATAGGAAAGGGGACCAGAAACTCCTTCCTCCCCAAAGGCCATCCAGGAGCAGAAAAACAGGGAAACGCTTGCCAGAGAACCGCCGTCAGGAGCAAGAGGGCACGGCCAGGAACTCTGCTGAGGACCGGGACCCTTCTGGAGTAGATGAGAGGCGTTGCGGCCGGCGGTGAGGCATAGGCTGGGCGAACTGCCGCCAGGGACCAGGACCCTCCCGGAGTTGCTGAGAGGTGTTGGGGTCAAAGGCTGGAGACCCAGGACCACCCAGGTATGACAGACGGGTGGAGCACCGCACTGTCTGGTCGAACGCTTAGGCGGAAGGCACACTGCTTTAGGGCCCGCTGGGTCCAGTGATGGTCAGCTCCTTCTGTCACGGGTGCAGGTGGAAGGACCCACGCACAGGCAGCCAGGTGGAACAAAAACTCCTTTATTTCCAGGACACAGGATCACAGGACAGGGTTGTGCTGGTGCAGGCACAGGAAACAGGAAAGCACGGACAGACCCACAATGAGCTGACAAGACACAACAGGGGAGCCGGACTTAAATAGGGTGGACAGAGGTGAGGCACATTAGGGCGTTAACAAAGAAGGAGCACATGAGGAGCAGAGAGACACAGGTGAGGCAGGCCAAGAACCAAGGACAAATCGGGCTCCGAGGGCCCCCATATGGCTGCAGCGGCACAGGGCGTGACAAAAGTAATGTGTGTGTGTGTGTGTGTGTGTGTGTGTGTGTGTGTGTGTGTGTGTGTGTGTGTGTGTGTGTGTGTGTGTGTGTGTGTGTGTGTGTGCGTGCGTGAGTGTGTGTCTGTGTTCATGCATTATGGGAATTTATTATTTTCAGCTGACAATCTGCAGTACGGCGGGGGCTTCGGCAAAACAACCCAAAATCTATCATTTTCATCCTGAATGGGAGGAAGATTACTTTTAGTGTTGTAGAACTCAAATCCTGTGTGTTTGATCTGCACTAAAACAATGGCATTGGCAAAGAAGAGGAATGTGGAGCAACATTACCAGTCGATGCACACCAAATTGTACGAAAAGGATTTCCCTCCAAAAATGGCTTTACGTACCACACAACTGGAGAAATTGAAAAAAACAGCTCACTGGAAGGCAGGGAACTTTCACGAAACAGCTTGCAGGGGATCAGGCTGCGAATGCTGCTTCTTATCGGGTGAGTCATGTCCTCGATAAACACAAGAAGCCGTTCAGCGATGGCGAGGCATGGAAGGAAGGCTTTCTGGGGGCCGTGGACAGCCATTTTTGCTGGTTTTAAAAATAAAGCCGAAACTGTGAATGCCATTGAAAGTATGCAAATGACTCACAGTACCGCTCGCTACACAGCGATGTGAAGTAATGGCTGTGGATGTGAAAGAGCTACTGAGGAAGAATATCAAAGCTTGCGAATGTTATTCTTTGCAATTTGATGAGTCAACGGACATGGTGGATGTGGGACAGATACAGTATCTGTGTTCATCAGGAAGGTTTTTGGAGACATGAGCACCAGGAAAAAGCTAATGACTATTTTGCCAATAAAAAGCCACACCAGTGGTGAGGATGTTTTTAATGCTTTCATGGCATTTATCACCGAGACAAAGCTGCTCCTCTTCAAACTGATTTCCATTACAACTGATTGGGCACCCGCAATGATTGGACGTACAAATGGCTTCATTGCACATTGCAAACGAAGTGGATCTTTTCCCGATATTCTGAATTACCATTGTATCAATCACCAGCAAGCATTGTGTGGGAAGATCGTACAAATGAAGGACGTGATGGATATCTGCATGAAGATTGTGTGTTCAGTTTGAGCCCGGAGTCTGCAGAGAAGGCTGTTCCGTGCGCACTTGGAGGAAACGATGCTGAGCACACCAACCTGTTACTTCACACGGACATTAGGTGGTTGAGCAGGGGATAGTTTTTGGCCAGATTTGTGGAGCTCTTGCCTGAAATAAAGGAGTTCCTGAAACTTTCTAAACACGCAGACTACCATGCAAAGTGAGAGGGCCAGCAGTTGCTTGTGGATTTATCTTTTCTCATTGATCTCACCGGCGAGCTCAACAAGTTTAATTTAGAGCTGCAGGGCAAGGCTAAAAATGTAATCAGTATGATAAGTTCTGTGAACATGTTCAAGTGCAAGCTACAGCTGATGTCAGGCAGGCTGCAACGTGGCAATCTTCAGAACTTCCCGCACATGAAAGCTGAACTACAACGGCAAGGTAAAAGTGTGACCCAGCGTATCAGTGCCCCATATGACGAGCATGTTCAGGATGTCTTGTCAGAATTTGAGAGGCGTTTTGTGGACTTTGCCTCCATCGAGCCTGTAGCCATCTACATGTCTCATCCACTTGGTTCAACTATTGATGTTGGAAATGTCGCCGCAAAAGTCGAATCACTTTTCGACTTGGACAGCTTTGCAGTTTAGCATCAGGTTCTGACTTTGCAAAAAGACATTGTGATCAAAGCCACATCATCTTCCGCTCCTACTGGAGAGAATGGATCATTCTGGAAACTACTGTTGGAGGAGAAATACCCCAATACAATATTTTAAGTTTTATCTCCGCATATTCCAGCATATTGATACAGTCTATTTTTTTGTGTATACTCCTTCATTTGAAGAAAAAATAATACAAAAAATAAAGTAATTTAAAGCTTCAAGCAGCAATAACAGGTCCTTGCCCACCCATGCATGTCCGCATGCTAGCATGTCTACAGGCATGCACATGGGAACATGTAGACACCACTTCCTGTTTCCAGCCAGTGGCACTTTGGTTGATGGAGGAGATCGTCATATCATTGTGACTAGATGTGGACTCTGATGCAATGTGCAAAGTTTCAGCCAAATCAAAGCACAACACTTCCTGTTTCCAGCAGGTGGGGCTATGACTGATGGATGCGATAGTTTTATGGCTGTGATCAGAAGTGACCTTTAATCTAACATGTAAATTTTCAGCCAGATTGGAGCATATGCACACCACTTCATCTTTCCAGCAGGTGGTGCCATGGCTGATGGCGGTGACTGTCTTATCATTGCCATCAGATGTGGAGTCTGATGCAATGTGCGAAATTTCAGCCAGATCAGAGCATGTTCAAAACACTCCCTGTTACCAGCAGATGGCGCCATGGCTGATGGTGGTGATCGTCATATGGCTGTGATTAGACATGGCCTCTGATGCAATTTGTGAAGTTTCAGCCAGCTTGGACTGTGTACACAACATTTCCTGTTTACAGCAGGTGACCCCATGACTGATAGCAGTGTCCACCATACCATACCAGTACTTCTTAGTATTAACATGGTCCTGCTCCACGGTGTCTCTTCAACACTAAATATGTCTATTGAATACCACTGACGTCACACCACTCATACGTCATTGCGCCATGACAGTCTCATGAAACAAAATCACATTTTAGTAACACAGCCTGCCATCAGGAAAGTAACTGCAATTTAATTACTTGAATTGTAATCCCTTACTTAATCCCTTATGGAATTAATCATATTACAGTAAGGGATGACTTCTAACATGGTAGTGTTCATCAGTGCAGGGGTCATATAGTGAAACATCTGTCATGCAATGCTGAAAACTGGGTTTACCTTAAGTAACCTGTAGTTTGTGCTTTGCCAAGTTTTTCCTATATTTGGAATGCTCTGGCATTAACCCACAAATCAGATCAAGCAACTTCAATGGGACATTGTGTGTTTTTCTTAAATTATTTCTGTATTTTTCTGTGACTGTATATAATAAAGGACATTTGACATACATTTTGTAAAGTGAGAAACAGAAAATAAGGAAATCACATGAAATTGCAGATGTAGTTTTATTGAATGATTGAGGAAATGACAGCAATATGTTGATTATTACATCAAATAAGATATGAAAAGACTGATTTACTTGATTCATTGAACTTGATTTGTATCCCGTTGGAGTAATTATCAGTTATTTTAATATTTTGCTGAGAGAAGAAATCAGGAATAGAACATTAAACAAAGTTAACAATCAAAATGTAAAAGTGAGACTAACTACACTGGTTGATTTTGACTAAAACTAAAAAGGAGTGAAAAGATGTCAACTGTGCAGATGTGGCAGTGTGGTGATGGCCACATCATCACAGCTGCTGCATGAACATAATCATCACTGATAACTCAAGCAATGCATCAGACCACTGAAATAGTGGAGCAGAAGGTGTTGGTTGAAGCCAATCTGCAGCTGTTGTAATTGGTGGAGAACCATTTGTTGTTGGTGGAAGAGGTGTAGAAGATGTTGTTTCCCACAGAGAGAATGCTGAATCTGATAGATGAGCAGTTGATGGCGGTTTACAAACAAGCACTGTTGGTAATACAGTTCCAGCTGGTCGTGGTGGTAAATTGGTAGTCCTTCCTGCTGGAGCACCAGTTTTTGTTGGCTGTCAAGAAGCTGTAAATGCAGTTGGAAAAGCACAAGCTGCTGTTGCTGGAGCAGCTTAAGGTTTATCTTGGCTGAAAGATGCCATAGTTTCTGAAGTAGAACTTTTGTTTTTACAAGAACATCATATAATGGGGTGTAAATTGTTGTTGGGTCATCAAAAACAGGAAAGGGCCCATAAATAGATGATGGAGTTGTCATGTTGAGTTCATGCAGGGTTGGAGTTGACTCAGAAATGGTTACATCTGCCTCATGCATGGTTGTAGTTGCCTGCGGAGTGGTAATAGCCAGCTCACTCAGGGTTGTAGCTTGCACAGATGTGGCAACATCTGTATCATGTATTGTTGTAGTTTTCACAGGATTTATTATATATGGCTCACGCAAGGTTGTAGATAGCTTAGGAGTGACTATATCTGGCAAACGCAAATTTGTAGTGGCCTCTGGAGCGGTGATATCTGGCTGATGCCAGGTTATAGTTGACTCAGAATTTATTATATCTGGCTCACGTATGGTTGTAGATGCCTCAGGAGTGGTTATATCCAGTTCACGCAGGGTTGCATTTTGCTCAGGTTTAGTTGTATCTGGATCAAGTATAGCTGAACTTCGTTCAGGAGTCGTTATATCTCTGTCACGCAAGGTTATAGTTTGCTCAGGTGTGGTTATATCTGGGACACGCAAGGTTGTAGTTGGTTCACGAGTCATTATATCTTGCTCACGTGTGGCTGTAGTTGTCTGGGGAGTGGTGGTATATGGCAGCCGAGTGGCTGGAGTTGGTTCAGGAGTCATTATATCAGGCTGAGGCATGGTTGTAGTTGCCTGGGGAGTGGTTGTATCTGGAAAACTCAGTGTTGTTGTTGCCTCAGAAGTAGCTATCACTGGTACACCCACGGTTCGAGTTGTCTGCAGAATGGTTGTATCTGGCTCACGTGTGGTTGTAGTTGCCTGGGAAGTGGTGGTATTTGGCTGCCGAGTGGTTGTAGTTGGTTCATGAGTCATTATTTCTGGCTCATGCATTGTTGTAGTTGCTGGGGGAGTGGTGGTATTTGGCTGACGAGTGGTTGTAGTGGGTTCAGGAGTCATTATGTCAGGCTGAGGCATGGTAGTGGTTGCCTGGGGAGTGGTGGTATTGGGCTTTTGAGTGGTTGTAGTTGGGTTAGGAGTCATTATTTCTGGCTCACGCATTGTTGTAGTTGCCTGGGGAGTGGTTGTGTCTGGAAAACCCAGTGTTGTTGTTGCTTCAGATGTAGCAATCACTGGTATACCCAAGGTTCTACGTGCTTGCAGAATGGTTGTATCTGGCTCACGTGAGGTTGTTGTTGCCTGGGAAGTCGTGGTAGTTGGCTGCCGAGTGGTTGTAGTTGGTTCAGGAGTCGTTACATCAGGCTGAGGCATGGTTGTAGTTGCCTCAGGCGTAGTTGTCGCTGGTATACCCACGGTTCTAATTGCCTGGGGAGTGGTTGTGTCTGGAAAACCCAGTGTTGTTGTTGCCTCAGATGTAGCAATCACTGGCATGCCCAAGGTTCTATTTGCTTGCAGAATGGTTGTATCTGGCTCACGTGTCGTTGTTGTTGCCTGGGGAGTGGCGATATCTGGCTGCCGAGTGGTTGTAGTTGGTTCAGGAGTCGTTATATCAGGCTGAGGCCTGGCTGTAGTTGCCTCAGGCGTAGTTGTCGCTGGTATACCCACGGTTCTAATTGCCTGGGGAGTGGTTGTGTTTGGAAAACCCAGTGTTGTTGTTGCCTCAGATGTAGCAATCACTGGTATACCCACGGTTCTACTTGCTTGCAGAGTAGTTGTATCTGGCTCACGTGTGGTTGTAGTTGCCTGGGAAGTCGTGGTAGTCGGCTGCTGAGTGGTTGTAGTTGGTTCAGGAGTCGTAATATAAGGCTGACGCATGGTTGTAGTTGGTTCAGGAGTGGTTGTCGCTGGTATACCCACGGTTCTAATTGCCTGGGGAGTGGTTGTGTCTGGAAAACCCAGTGTTGTTGTTGCCTCAGAAGTAGCAATTGCTGGTACACCCACGGTTCGAGTTGTCTGCGGAATGGTTGTATCTGGCTCACGTGTCGTTGTTGTTGCCTGGGGAGTGGCGATATCTGGCTGCCGAGTGGATGTAGTTGGTTCTGGAGTCGTTATATCAGGCTGAGGCCTGGCTGTAGTTGCCTCAGGCGTAGTTGTCGCTGGTATACTCACGGTTCTAATTGCCTGGGGAGTGGTTGTGTTTGGAAAACCCAGTGTTGTTGTTGCCTCAGATGTAGCAATCACTGGTATACCCACGGTTCTACTTGCTTGCAGAGTAGTTGTATCTGGCTCACGTGTGGTTGTAGTTGCCTGGGAAGTCGTGGTAGTCGGCTGCTGAGTGGTTGTAGTTGGTTCAGGAGTCGTAATATAAGGCTGACGCATGGTTGTAGTTGGTTCAGGAGTGGTTGTCGCTGGTATACCCACGGTTGTAATTGCCTGGGGAGTGGTTGTGTCTGGAAAACCCAGTGTTGTTGTTGCCTCAGAAGTAGCAATTGCTGGTACACCCACGGTTCGAGTTGTCTGCGGAATGGTTGTATCTGGCTCACGTGTGGTTGTAGTTGCCTGGTGAGTCGTGGTAGTCGGCTGCTGAGTGATTGTAGTTGGCTCAGAAGTCGTTATATCAGGCTGAGGCATGGTTGTAGTTGCCTCACGCGGAGTTGTCGCTGGTATACCCATGGTTCTAATTGCCAGGGGAGTGGTTGTGTCTGGAAAACCCAGTGTTGTTGTTGCCTCAGATGTAACAATCACTGGTATCCCCAAGGTTCTACATGCTTGCAGAATCGTTGTATCTGACTCACGTGTGGTTGTTGTTGCCTGGGGAGTGGCGATATCTGGCTGCCGAGTGGTTGTAGTTGGTTCAGGAGTCGTTATATCAGGCTGAGGCATAGTTGTAGTTGGTTCAGGAGTGGTTGTCGCTGGTATACCCACGGTTCTAATTGCCTGGGGAGTGGTTGTGTCTGGAAAACCCAGTGTTGTTGATGCCTCAGAAGTAGCAATTGCTGGTACACCCACGGTTCGAGTTGTCTGCGGAATGGTTGTATCTGGCTCACGTGAGGTTGTTGTTGCCTGGGAAGTCGTGGTATTTGGCTGCCGAGTGGTTGTAGGTGGTTCAGGAGTCATTGTATCAGGCTGAGGCGTGGTTGCAGTTGCCTCAGGTGTAGTTGTCGCTGATATACCCACGGTTCTAATTGCCTGGGGAGTGGTTGTGTCTGGAAAACCCAGTGTTGTTGTTGCCTCATATGTAGCAATCACTGGTATACCCAAGGTTCTACTTGCTTGCAGAATGGTTGTATCTGGCTCACGTGTGGTTGTAGCAGCAAGGGAAGTCGTGGTAGTCAGCTGCAAAGTGGTTGTAGTTGGTTTAGGAGTCGGTATTTCTGGCTCATGAGTTGTTGTAGTTGCCTGGGGAGTGGTTGTGTCTGGAAAACCCAGTGTTGTTGTTGCCTCAGATGTAGCAATCACTGGTATACCCAAGGTTCTCCTTGCTTGCAGAATGGTTGTATCTTGCTCATGTGTGGTTGTTGTTGCCTGGGGAGTGGGGATATCTGGCTGCCGAGTGGTTGTAGTTGGTTCAGGAGTCGTTACATCAGGCTGAGGCATGGTTGTAGTTGCCTCAGGCGGAGTTGTCGCTGGTATACCCACGGTTCTAATAGCCTTGGGAGTTGTTGTGTCTGGAAAACCCAGTGTTGTTGGTGCCTCAGATGGAGCAATCACTGGTATACCCAAGGTTCTATTTGCTTGCAGAATGGTTGTGTCTGGCTCACGTGTGGTTGTTGTTGCCTGGGGAGTGGCGCTATGTGGCTGCCGACTGGTTGTAGTTGGTTCAGGAGACGTTATATCAGGCTGAGGCATGGTTGTAGTTGG
Source organism: Salarias fasciatus (assembly GCF_902148845.1). Classification (NCBI taxonomy): domain Eukaryota; kingdom Metazoa; phylum Chordata; class Actinopteri; order Blenniiformes; family Blenniidae; genus Salarias; species Salarias fasciatus. Next base: position 6,932,058 of record NC_043766.1, on the reverse strand, counting down.
TTCAGTAGTGGTTGTCGCTGGTATGCCCACGGTTGTAATTGCCTGGGGAGTGGTTGTGTCTGGAAAACACAGAGTTGTTGTTGCCTCAGATGCAGCAATCACTGGTATACCCAAGGTTCTACGTGCTTGCAGAATGGTTGTATCTGGCTCACGTGAGGTTGTTGTTGCCTGGGAAGTGGTGGGATTTGGCTGCCGAGTGGTTGTAGTTGGTTCATGAGTCATTATTTCTGGGTCATGCATTGTTGTAGTTGCTGGGGGAGTGGTGGTATTTGGCTGCCGAGTGGTTGTAGTGGGTTCAGGAGTCATTATGTCAGACTGAGGCATGGTAGTGGTTGCCTGGGGAGTGGTGGTATTGGGCTTTTGAGTGGTTGTAGTTGGGTTAGGAGTCGTTATTTCTGGCTCACGCGTTGTTGTAGTTGCCTGGGGAGTGGTTGTGTCTGGAAAACCCAGTGTTGTTGTTGCCTCAGATGTAGCAATCACTGGTATACCCAAGGTTCTACGTGCTTGCAGATTGGTTGTATCTGGCTCACGTGTGGTTGTTGTTGCCTGGGAAGTCATGGTAGTTGGCTGCCGAGTGGTTGTAGTTGGTTCAGGAGTCGTTACATCAGGCTGAGGCATGGTTGTAGTTGCCTCAGGCGTAGTTGTCGATGGTATACCCACGGTTCTAATTGCCTGGGGAGTGGTTGTGTCTGGAAAACCCAGTGTTGTTGTTGCCTCAGATGTAGCAATCACTGGTATGCCCAAGGTTCTATTTGCTTGCAGAATGGTTGTATCTGGCTCACGTGTCGTTGTTGTTGCCTGGGGAGTGGCGATATGTGTCTGCCGAGTGGTTGTAGTTGGTTCAGGAGCCTTTTTTTCTGGCTCATGCGTTGTTGTAGTTGCCTGGAGAGTGGTTGTGTCTGGAAAACCCAGTGTTGTTGTTGCCTCAGATGTAGCAATCACTGGTATGCCTAAGGTTCTACTTGCTTGCTGAATGGTTGTGTCTAGCTCACGTGTGGTTGTTGTTGCCTGGGGAGTGGCGATATCTGGCTGCCGAGTGGTTGCAGTTGGTTCAGGAGTCGTTATATCAGGCTGAGGCATAGTTGTAGTTGGTTCAGGAGTGGTTGTCGCTGGTATACCCACGTTTCTAATAGCTTTGGGAGTGGTTGTGTCTGGAAAACCCAGTGTTGTTGTTGCCTCAGAAGTAGCAATCGCTGGGACACCCACGGTTCGAGTTGTCAGCGGAATGGTTGTATCTGGCTCACGTGTGGTTGTTGTTGCCTGGGGAGTGGCGATATCTGGCTGCCGAGTGGTTGTAGTTGGTTCGGGAGTCGTTATATCAGGCTGAGGCATGGTTGTAGTTGCCTCAGGCCTAGTTGTCGCTGGTACACCCACGGTTCTAATTGCCTGGGGAGTGGTTGTGTCTGAAAAACCCAGTGTTGTTGTTGCCTCAGACATAGCAATCACTGGTATCCCCAAGGTTCTACTTGCTTGCAGAATGGTTGTATCTGTCTCACGTGTGGTTGTTGTTGCCTGGGGAGTGGCGATATCTGGCTGCCGAGTGGTTGTAGTTGGTTCGGGAGTCGTTATATCAGGCTGAGGCATGGTTGTAGTTGGTTCAGGAGCGGTTGTCGCTGGTATTCCCACGGTTCTAATTGCCTGGGGAGTGGTTGTGTCTGGAAAACCCAGTGTTGTTGTTGCCTCAGATGTAGCAATCACTGGTATGCCCAAGGTTCTACTTGCTTGCAGAATGGTTGTATCTGTCTCACGTGTGGTTGTTGTTGCCTGGGGAGTGGCGATATCTGGCTGCCGAGTGGTTGTAGTTGGTTCAGGAGTCGTTATATCAGGCTGAGGCATAGTCGTAGTTGGTTCAGTAGTGGTTGTCGCTGGTATACCCACGGTTCTAATTGCCTGGGGAGTGGTTGTGTCTGAAAAACCCAGTGTTGTTGTTGCCTCAGATGTAGCAATCACTGGTATACCCAAGGTTCTACTTGCTTGCAGAATGGTTGTATCTGGCTCACGTGTGGTTGTAGTTGCCTGGGAAGTCATGGTAGTCGGCTGCTGAGTGGTTGTAGTTGGTTCAGGAGTCGTTATATCAGGCTGAGGCATGGTTGTAGTTGCCTCAGGCCTAGTTGTAGCTGGTACACCCACGGTTCTAATTGCCTGGGGAGTGGTTGTGTCTGGAAAACCCAGTGTTGTTGTTGCCTCAGATGTAGCAATCACTGGTATGCCCAAGGTTCTCCTTGCTTGCAGAATGGTTGTATCTGGCTCACGTGTGGTTGTTGTTGCCTGGGGAGTGGCGATATCTGGCTGCCGAGTGGTTGTAGTTGGTTCAGGAGTCGTTATATCAGGCTGAGGCATGGTTGTAGTTGCCTCAGGCGTAGTTGTCGCGGGCATTCCCACGGTTCTAATTGCCTGGGGAGTGGTTGTGTCTGGAAAACCCAGCGTTGTTGTTGCCTCAGATGGAGCAATCACTGGTATACCCAAGGTTCTATTTGCTTGCAGAATGGTTGTGTCTGGCTCACGTGTGGTTGTTGTTGCCTGGGGAGTGGCGCTATGTGGCTGCCGACTGGTTGTAGTTGGTTCAGGAGACGTTATATCAGGCTGAGGCATGGTTGTAGTTGGTTCAGTAGTGGTTGTCGCTGGTATGCCCACGGTTGTAATTGCCTGGGGAGTGGTTGTGTCTGGAAAACACAGAGTTGTTGTTGCCTCAGATGCAGCAATCACTGGTATACCCAAGGTTCTACGTGCTTGCAGAATGGTTGTATCTGGCTCACGTGAGGTTGTTGTTGCCTGGGAAGTGGTGGGATTTGGCTGCCGAGTGGTTGTAGTTGGTTCATGAGTCATTATTTCTGGGTCATGCATTGTTGTAGTTGCTGGGGGAGTGGTGGTATTTGGCTGCCGAGTGGTTGTAGTGGGTTCAGGAGTCATTATGTCAGACTGAGGCATGGTAGTGGTTGCCTGGGGAGTGGTGGTATTGGGCTTTTGAGTGGTTGTAGTTGGGTTAGGAGTCGTTATTTCTGGCTCACGCGTTGTTGTAGTTGCCTGGGGAGTGGTTGTGTCTGGAAAACCCAGTGTTGTTGTTGCCTCAGATGTAGCAATCACTGGTATACCCAAGGTTCTACGTGCTTGCAGATTGGTTGTATCTGGCTCACGTGAGGTTGTTGTTGCCTGGGAAGTCATGGTAGTTGGCTGCCGAGTGGTTGTAGTTGGTTCAGGAGTCGTTACATCAGGCTGAGGCATGGTTGTAGTTGCCTCAGGCGTAGTTGTCGATGGTATACCCACGGTTCTAATTGCCTGGGGAGTGGTTGTGTCTGGAAAACCCAGTGTTGTTGTTGCCTCAGATGTAGCAATCACTGGTATGCCCAAGGTTCTATTTGCTTGCAGAATGGTTGTATCTGGCTCACGTGTCGTTGTTGTTGCCTGGGTAGTGGCGATATGTGTCTGCCGAGTGGTTGTAGTTGGTTCAGGAGCCTTTTTTTCTGGCTCATGCGTTGTTGTAGTTGCCTGGGGAGTGGTTGTGTCTGGAAAACCCAGTGTTGTTCTTGCCTCAGATGTAGCAATCACTGGTATGCCTAAGGTTCTACTTGCTTGCTGAATGGTTGTGTCTAGCTCACGTGTGGTTGTTGTTGCCTGGGGAGTGGCGATATCTGGCTGCCGAGTGGTTGCAGTTGGTTCAGGAGTCGTTATATCAGGCTGAGGCATAGTTGTAGTTGGTTCAGGAGTGGTTGTCGCTGGTATACCCACGTTTCTAATAGCTTTGGGAGTGGTTGTGTCTGGAAAACCCAGTGTTGTTGTTGCCTCAGAAGTAGCAATCGCTGGGACACCCACGGTTCGAGTTGTCAGCGGAATGGTTGTATCTGGCTCACGTGTGGTTGTTGTTGCCTGGGGAGTGGCGATATCTGGCTGCCGAGTGGTTGTAGTTGGTTCGGGAGTCGTTATATCAGGCTGAGGCATGGTTGTAGTTGCCTCAGGCCTAGTTGTCGCTGGTACACTCACGGTTCTAATTGCCTGGGGAGTGGTTGTGTCTGAAAAACCCAGTGTTGTTGTTGCCTCAGACATAGCAATCACTGGTATCCCCAAGGTTCTACTTGCTTGCAGAATGGTTGTATCTGTCTCACGTGTGGTTGTTGTTGCCTGGGGAGTGGCGATATCTGGCTGCCGAGTGGTTGTAGTTGGTTCGGGAGTCGTTATATCAGGCTGAGGCATGGTTGTAGTTGGTTCAGGAGCGGTTGTCGCTGGTATTCCCACGGTTCTAATTGCCTGGGGAGTGGTTGTGTCTGGAAAACCCAGTGTTGTTGTTGCCTCAGATGTAGCAATCACTGGTATGCCCAAGGTTCTACTTGCTTGCAGAATGGTTGTATCTGTCTCACGTGTGGTTGTTGTTGCCTGGGGAGTGGCGATATCTGGCTGCCGAGTGGTTGTAGTTGGTTCAGGAGTCGTTATATCAGGCTGAGGCACAGTCGTAGTTGGTTCAGTAGTGGTTGTCGCTGGTATACCCAAGGTTCTAATTGCCTGGGGAGTGGTTGTGTCTGAAAAACCCAGTGTTGTTGTTGCCTCAGATGTAGCAATCACTGGTATCCCCAAGGTTCTACTTGCTTGCAGAATGGTTGTATCTGGCTCACGTGTGGTTGTAGTTGCCTGGGAAGTCATGGTAGTCGGCTGCTGAGTGGTTGTAGTTGGTTCAGGAGTCGTTATATCAGGCTGAGGCATGGTTGTAGTTGCCTCAGGCCTCGTTGTCGCTGGTATGCCCACGGTTCTAATTGCCTGGGGAGTGGTTGTGTCAAGAAAACCCAGTGTCGCTGTTGCCTCAGATGTAGCAATCACGGGTATACCCAAGGTTCTCCTTGCTTGCAGAATGTTTGTATCTGGCTCACGTGTGGTTGTTGTTGCCTGGGGAGTGGCGATATGTCTCTGCCGAGTGGTTGCAGTTGGCTGGGGAGTGGTTACATCAGGCTGAGGCATGGTTGTAGTTGCCTCAGGCGTAGTTGTCGCTGGTATACCCACGGTTCTAATTGCTTGGGGAGTGGTTGTGTCTGGAAAACCCATTGTTGTTGTTGCCTCAGATGTAGCAATCACTGGTATACCCAAGGTCGTACTTGCTTGCAGAATGGTTGTATCTGGCTCACGTGTGGTTGTAGTTGCCTGGGAAGTCATGGTAGTCGGCTGCTGAGTGGTTGTAGTTGGTTCAGGAGTCATTATATCAGGCTGAGGCATGGTTGTAGTTGCCTCAGGCCTAGTTGTCGCTGGTCTGCCCACGGTTCTAATTGCCTGGGGAGTGGTTGTGTCTGGAAAACCCAGTGTTGTTGTTGCCTCAGATGTAGCAATCACTGGTATACCCAAGGTTCTACTTGCTTGCAGAATGGTTGTATCTGGCTCACGTGTGGTTGTTGTTGCCTGGGGAGTGGCGATATCTGGCTGCCGAGTGGTTGTAGTTGGTTCGGGAGTCGTTATATCAGGCTGAGGCATGGTTGTAGTTGCCTCAGGCGTAGTTGTCGCGGGTATTCCCACGGTTCCAATTGCCTGGGGAGTGGTTGTGTCTGGAAAACCCAGCGTTGTTGTTGCCTCAGATGTAGCAATCACTGGTATCCCCAACGTTCTACTTGCTTGCAGAATGGTTGCATCTGTCTCACGTGTGGTTGTTGTTGCCTGGGGAGTGGCGATATCTGGCTGCCGAGTGGTTGTAGTTGGTTCAGGAGTCGTTATATCAGGCTGAGGCATAGTTGTAGTTGGTTCAGTAGTGGTTGTCGCTGGTATACCCAAAGTTCTAATTGCCTGGGGAGTGGTTGTGTCTGAAAAACCCAGTGTTGTTGTTGCCTCAGATGTAGCAATCACTGGTATACCTAAGGTCCTACTTGCTTGCAGAATGGTTGTATCTGGCTCACGTGTGGTTGTAGTTGCCTGGGAAGTCATGGTAGTCGGCTGCTGAGTGGTTGTAGTTGGTTCAGGAGTCGTTATATCAGGCTGAGGCATGGTTGTAGTTGCCTCAGGCCTAGTTGTCGCTGGTATGCCCACGGTTCTAATTGCCTGGGGAGTGGTTGTGTCTGGAAAACCCAGTGTTGTTGTTGCCTCAGATGTAGCAATCACTGGTATGCCCAAGGTTCTCCTTGCTGGCAGAATGGTTGTATCTGGCTCACGTGTGGTTGTTGTTGCCTGGGGAGTGGCGATATGTCTCTGCTGAGTGGTTGTAGTTGGCTGGGGAGTGGTTACATCAGGCTGAGGCATGGTTGTAGTTGCCTCAGGCGTAGTTGTCGCTGGTATACCCACGGTTCTAATTGCTTGGGGAGTGGTTGTGTCTGGAAGACCCAGTGTTGTTGTTGCCTCAGATGTAGCAATCACTGGTATACCCAAGGTTCTACTTGCTTGCAGAATGGTTGTATCTGTCTCACGTGTGGTTGTTGTTGCCTGGGGAGTGGCGATATCTGGCTGCCGAGTGGTTGTAGTTGGTTCGGGAGTCGTTATATCAGGCTGAGGCATGGTTGTAGTTGCCTCAGGCGTAGTTATCGCGGGTATTCCCACGGTTCGAATTGCCTGGGGAGTGGTTGTGTCTGGAAAACCCAGCGTTGTTGTTGCCTCAGATGTAGCAATCACTGGTATCCCCAAGGTTCTACTTGCTTGCAGAATGGTTGTATCTGTCTCACGTGTGGTTGTTGTTGCCTGGGGAGTGGCGATATCTGGCTGCCGAGTGGTTGTAGTTGGTTCAGGAGTCGTTATATCAGGCTGAGGCATAGTTGTAGTTGGTTCAGTAGTGGTTGTCGCTGGTATACCCAAAGTTCTAATTGCCTGGGGAGTGGTTGTGTCTGAAAAACCCAGTGTTGTTGTTGCCTCAGATGTAGCAATCACTGGTATACCCAAGGTTCTACTTGCTTGCAGAATAGTTGTATCTGGCTCACGTGTGGTTGTTGTTGCCTGGGAAGTCATGGTAGTCGGCTGCTGAGTGGTTGTAGTTGGTTCAGGAGTCGTTATATCAGGCTGAGGCATGGTTGTAGTTGCCTCAGGCCTAGTTGTCGCTGGTATGCCCACGGTTCTAATTGCCTGGGGAGTGGTTGTGTCTGGAAAACCCAGTGTTGTTGTTGCCTCAGATGTAGCAATCACTGGTATGCCCAAGGTTCTCCTTGCTGGCAGAATGGTTGTATCTGGCTCACGTGTGGTTGTTGTTGCCTGGGGAGTGGCGATATGTCTCTGCTGAGTGGTTGTAGTTGGCTGGGGAGTGGTTACATCAGGCTGAGGCATGGTTGTAGTTGCCTCAGGCGTAGTTGTCGCTGGTATACCCACGGTTCTAATTGCTTGGGGAGTGGTTGTGTCTGGAAGACCCAGTGTTGTTGTTGCCTCAGATGTAGCAATCACTGGTATACCCAAGGTTCTACTTGCTTGCAGAATGGTTGTATCTGTCTCACGTGTGGTTGTTGTTGCCTGGGGAGTGGCGATATCTGGCTGCCGAGTGGTTGTAGTTGGTTCGGGAGTCGTTATATCAGGCTGAGGCATGGTTGTAGTTGCCTCAGGCGTAGTTATCGCGGGTATTCCCACGGTTCTAATTGCCTGGGGAGTGGTTGTGTCTGGAAAACCCAGCGTTGTTGTTGCCTCAGATGTAGCAATCACTGGTATCCCCAAGGTTCTACTTGCTTGCAGAATGGTTGTATCTGTCTCACGTGTGGTTGTTGTTGCCTGGGGAGTGGCGATATCTGGCTGCCGAGTGGTTGTAGTTGGTTCAGGAGTCGTTATATCAGGCTGAGGCATAGTTGTAGTTGGTTCAGTAGTGGTTGTCGCTGGTATACCCAAAGTTCTAATTGCCTGGGGAGTGGTTGTGTCTGAAAAACCCAGTGTTGTTGTTGCCTCAGATGTAGCAATCACTGGTATACCCAAGGTTCTACTTGCTTGCAGAATAGTTGTATCTGGCTCACGTGTGGTTGTTGTTGCCTGGGGAGTGGCGATATCTGGCTGCCGAGTGGTTGTAGTTGGTTCGGGAGTCGTTATATCAGGCTGAGGCATGGTTGTAGTTGCCTCAGGCGTAGTTGTCGCGGGTATTCCCACGGTTCTAATTGCCTGGGGAGTGGTTGTGTCTGGAAAACCCAGCGTTGTTGTTGCCTCAGATGTAGCAATCACTGGTATCCCCAAGGTTCTACTTGCTTGCAGAATGGTTGTATCTGTTTCACGTGTGGTTGTTGCCTGGGGAGTGGCGATATCTGGCTGCCGAGTGGTTGTAGTTGGTTCAGGAGTCGTTATATCAGGCTGAGGCATAGTTGTAGTTGGTTCAGTAGTGGTTGTCGCTGGTATACCCAAAGTTCTAATTGCCTGGGGAGTGGTTGTGTCTGAAAAACCCAGTGTTGTTGTTGCCTCAGATGTAGCAATCAATGGTATACCCAAGGTTCTACTTGCTTGCAGAATGGTTGTATCTGGCTCACGTGTGGTTGTTGTTGCCTGGGAAGTCATGGTAGTCGGCTGCTGAGTGGTTGTAGTTGGTTCAGGAGTCGTTATATCAGGCTGAGGCATGGTTGTAGTTGCCTCAGGCCTAGTTGTCGCTGGTATGCCCACGGTTCTAATTGCCTGGGGAGTGGTTGTGTCTGGAAAACCCAGTGTTGTTGTTGCCTCAGATGTAGCAATCACTGGTATGCCCAAGGTTCTACTTGCTTGCAGAATGGTTGTATCTGTCTCACGTGTGGTTGTTGTTGCCTGGGGAGTGGCGATATCTGGCTGCCGAGTGGTTGTAGTTGGTTCGGGAGTCGTTATATCAGGCTGAGGCATGGTTGTAGTTGGTTCAGGAGTGGTTGTCGCTGGTATACCCACGGTTCTAATAACTTGGGGAGTGGTTGTGTCTGGAAAACCCAGTGTTGTTGTTGCCTCAGATGTAGCAATCACTGGTATACTCAAGGTTCTCCATGCTTGCAGAATGGTTGTATCTGGCTCACGTGTGGTTGTTGTTGCCTGGGGAGTGGCGATATCTGGCTGCCGAGTGGTTGTAGTTGGTTCGGGAGTCATTATATCAGGCTGAGACATGGTTGTAGTTGGTTCAGGAGCGGTTGTCGCTGGTATTCCCACGGTTCTAATTGCCTGGGGAGTGGTTGTGTCTGGAAAACCCAGTGTTGTTGTTGCCTCAGATGTAGCAATCACTGGTATACCCAAGGTTCTACTTGCTTGCAGAATGGTTGTATCTGGCTCACGTGTGGTTGTAGTTGCCTGGGAAGTCATGGTAGTCGGCTGCTGAGTGGTTGTAGTTGGTTCAGGAGTCGTTATATCAGGCTGAGGCATGGTTGTAGTTGCCTCAGGCCTAGTTGTCGCTGGTATGCCCACGGTTCTAATTGCCTGGGGAGTGGTTGTGTCTGGAAAACCCAGTGTTGTTGTTGCCTCAGATGTAGCAATCACTGGTATGCCCAAGGTTCTACTTGCTTGCAGAATGGTTGTATCTGTCTCATGTGTGGTTGTTGTTGCCTGGGGAGTGGCGATATTTGGCTGCCGAGTGGTTGTCGTTGGTTCAGGAGTTGTTATATCAGGCTGAGGCATGGTTGTAGTTGCCTCAGGCCTAGTTGTCGCTGGTACACCCACGGTTCTAATTGCTTGGGGAGTGGTTGTGTCTGGAAAACCCAGTGTTGTTGTTGCCTCAGATGTAGCAATCACTGGTATACCCAAGGTTCTCCTTGCATGCAGAATGGTTGTATCTGGCTCACGTGTGGTTGTTGTTGCCTGGGGAGTGGCGATATCTGGCTGCCGAGTGGTTGTAGTTGGTTCGGGTGTCATTATATCAGGCTGAGGCATGGTTGTAGTTGGTTCAGGAGCGGTTGTCGCTGGTATACCCATGGTTCTAATTGCCTGGGGAGTGGTTGTGTCTGGAAAACCCAGTGTTGTTGTTGCCTCAGATGTAGCAATCACTGGTATACCCAAGGTTCTCCTTGCTTGCAGAATGGTTGTATCTGGCTCACGTGTGGTTGTTGTTGCCTGGGGAGTGGCGATATCTGGCTGCCGAGTGGTTGTAGTTGGTTTGGGAGTCGTTATATCAGGCTGAGGCATGGTTGTAGTTGGTTCAGGAGCGGTTGTCGCTGGTATTCCCACGGTTCTAATTGCCTGGGGAGTGGTTGTGTCTGGAAAACCCAGTGTTGTTGTTGCCTCAGATGTAGCAATCACGGGTATACCCAAGGTTCTACTTCCTTGCAGAATGGTTGTATCTGGCTCAAGTGTGGTTGTTGTTGCCTGGCGACTGGCGATATCTGGCTGCCGAGTGGTTGTAGTTGATTCAGGAGTCGTTATATCAGGCTGAGGCATAGTTGTAGTTGGTTCAGTAGTGGTTGTCGCTGTTATACCCACGGTTCTAATTGCCTGGGGAGTGGTTGTGTCTGGAAAACCCAGTGTTGTTGTTGCCTCAGATGTAGCAATCACTGGTATACCCAAGGTTCTACTTGCTTGCAGAATGGTTGTATCTGGCTCACGTGTGGTTGTTGTTGCCTGGGGAGTGGTGATATGTCTCTGCCGAGTGGTTGTAGTTGGCTGGGGAGTGGTTACATCAGGCTGAGGCATGGTTGTAGTTGCCTCAGGCGTAGTTGTCGCTGGTATACCCACGGTTCTAATTGCTTGGGGAGTGGTTGTGTCTGGAAAACCCAGTGTTGTTGTTGCCTCAAATGTAGCAATCACTGGTATACCCAAGGTTCTCCTTGCTTGCAGAATGGTTGTATCTGGCTCACGTGTGGTTGTTGTTGCCTGGGTAGTGGCGATATCTGGCTGCCGAGTGGTTGTAGTTTGTTCGGGAGTCGTTATATCAGGCTGAGGCATGGTTGTAGTTGCCTCAGGCGTAGTTTTCGCTGTTATACCCACGGTTCTACTTGCCTGGGGAGTGGTTGTGTCTGGAAAACCCAGTGTTGTTGTTGCCTCAGATGTAGCAATCACTGGTATGCCCAATTGTCTACTTGGTTGCAGAATGGTTGTATCTGTCTCACGTGTGGTTGTTGTTGCCTGGGTAGTGGCGATATCTGTCTGCCGAGTGGTTGTAGTTGGCTCAGGAGTCGTTATATCAGGCTGAGGCATGGGTGTAGTTGCCATAGGCTTCGTCGTCGCTGGTATACCCACGGTTCTAATTGCTTCGGGAGTGGTTGTGTCTGGAAAACCCAGTGTTGTTGTTGCCTCAGATGTAGCAATCACGGGTATACCCAAGGTTCTCCTTGCTTGTAGAATGGTTGTATCTGGCTCACGTGTGGTTGTTGTTGCCTGGGGAGTGGCGATATCTGGCTGCCGAGTGGTTGTAGTTGGTTCAGGAGTGGTCATATCAGGCTGAGGCATGGTTGTAGTTGCCTCAGGCATAGTTGTCGCTGGTATTCCCACGGTTCTAATTGCCTGGGGAGTGGTTGTGTCCGGAAAACCCAGTGTTGTTGTTGCCTCAGATGTAGCAATTACTGGTATACCCAAGGTTCTACTTGCTTGCAGAATGGTTGTATCTGGCTCACGTGTGGTTGTTGTTGCCTGGGGAGTGGCGATATGTGTCTGCCGAGTGGTTGTAGTTGGTTCGGGAGTGGTTATATCAGGCTGAGGCATGGTTGTAGTTGCCTCAGGCGTAGTTGTCGCTGGTATTCCCACGGTTCTAATTGCCTGGGGAGTGGTTGTGTCTGGAAAACCCAGTGTTGTTGTTGCCTCAGATGTAACAATCACTGGTATACCCAAGGTTCTCCTTGCTTGCAGAATGGTTGTATCTGGCTCACGTGTGGTTGTTGTTGCCTGTGGAGTGGCGATATCTGGCTGCCGAGTGGTTGTAGTTGGTTCGGGAGTCGTTATATCAGGCTGAGACATGGTTGTAGTTGGTGCAGGAGCGGTTGTCGCTGGTATTCCCACGGTTCTAATTGCCTGGGGAGTGGTTGTGTCCGGAAAACCCAGTGTTGTTGTTGCCTCAGATGTAGCAATTACTGGTATACCCAAGGTTCTACTTGCTTGCAGAATGGTTGTATCTGGCTCACGTGTGGTTGTTGTTGCCTGGGGAGTGGCGATATGTCTCTGCCGAGTGGTTGTAGTTGGCTGGGGAGTGGTTACATCAGGCTGAGGCATGGTTGTAGTTGCCTCAGGCGTAGTTGTCGCTGGTATACCCACGGTTCTAAGTGCTTGGGGAGTGGTTGTGTCTGGAAAACCCAGTGTTGTTGTTGCCTCAAATGTAGCAATGACTGGTATACCCAAGGTTCTCCTTGCTTGCAGAATGGTTGTATCTGGCTCACGTGTGGTTGTTGTTGCCTGGGTAGTGGCGATATCTGGCTGCCGAGTGGTTGTAGTTTGTTCGGGAGTCGTTATATCAGGCTGAGGCATGGTTGTAGTTGCCTCAGGCGTAGTTGTCGCTGTTATACCCACGGTTCTAATTGCCTGGGGAGTGGTTGTGTCCGGAAAACTCAGTGTTGTTGTTGCCTCAGATGTAGCAATCACTGGTATACCCAAGGTTCTACTTGCTTGCAGAATGGTTGTATCTGGCTCACGTGTGGTTGTTGTTGCCTGGGGAGTGGTGATATGTCTCTGCCGAGTGGTTGTAGTTGGCTGGGGAGTGGTTACATCAGGCTGAGGCATGGTTGTAGTTGCCTCAGGCGTAGTTGTCGCTGGTATACCCACGGTTCTAATTGCCTGGGGAGTGGTTGTGTCTGGAAAACCCAGTGTTGTTGTTGCCTCAAATGTAGCAATCACTGGTATACCCAAGGTTCTCCTTGCTTGCAGAATGGTTGTATCTGGCTCACGTGTGGTTGTTGTTGCCTGGGTAGTGGCGATATCTGGCTGCCGAGTGGTTGTAGTTTGTTCGGGAGTCGTTATATCAGGCTGAGGCATGGTTGTAGTTGCCTCAGGCGTAGTTGTCGCTGTTATACCCACGGTTCTAATTGCCTGGGGAGTGGTTGTGTCTGGAAAACCCAGTGTTGTTGTTGCCTCAGATGTAGCAATCACTGGTATGCCCAATTGTCTACTTGGTTGCAGAATGGTTGTATCTGTCTCACGTGTGGTTGTTGTTGCCTGGGTAGTGGCGATATCTGGCTGCCGAGTGGTTGTAGTTGGCTCAGGAGTCGTTATATCAGGCTGAGGCATGGGTGTAGTTGCCATAGGCTTCGTCGTCGCTGGTATACCCACGGTTCTAATTGCTTCGGGAGTGGTTGTGTCTGGAAAACCCAGTGTTGTTGTTGCCTCAGATGTAGCAATCACGGGTATACCCAAGGTTCTCCTTGCTTGTAGAATGGTTGTATCTGGCTCACGTGTGGTTGTTGTTGCCTGGGGAGTGGCGATATCTGGCTGCCGAGTGGTTGTAGTTGGTTCAGGAGTGGTCATATCAGGCTGAGGCATGGTTGTAGTTGCCTCAGGCATAGTTGTCGCTGGTATTCCCACGGTTCTAATTGCCTGGGGAGTGGTTGTGTCCGGAAAACCCAGTGTTGTTGTTGCCTCAGATGTAGCAATTACTGGTATACCCAAGGTTCTACTTGCTTGCAGAATGGTTGTATCTGGCTCACGTGTGGTTGTTGTTGCCTGGGGAGTGGCGATATGTGTCTGCCGAGTGGTTGTAGTTGGTTCGGGAGTGGTTATATCAGGCTGAGGCATGGTTGTAGTTGCCTCAGGCGTAGTTGTCGCTGGTATTCCCACGGTTCTAATTGCCTGGGGAGTGGTTGTGTCTGGAAAACCCAGTGTTGTTGTTGCCTCAGATGTAACAATCACTGGTATACCCAAGGTTCTCCTTGCTTGCAGAATGGTTGTATCTGGCTCACGTGTGGTTGTTGTTGCCTGTGGAGTGGCGATATCTGGCTGCCGAGTGGTTGTAGTTGGTTCGGGAGTCGTTATATCAGGCTGAGACATGGTTGTAGTTGGTGCAGGAGCGGTTGTCGCTGGTATTCCCACGGTTCTAATTGCCTGGGGAGTGGTTGTGTCCGGAAAACCCAGTGTTGTTGTTGCCTCAGATGTAGCAATTACTGGTATACCCAAGGTTCTACTTGCTTGCAGAATGGTTGTATCTGGCTCACGTGTGGTTGTTGTTGCCTGGGGAGTGGCGATATGTCTCTGCCGAGTGGTTGTAGTTGGCTGGGGAGTGGTTACATCAGGCTGAGGCATGGTTGTAGTTGCCTCAGGCGTAGTTGTCGCTGGTATACCCACGGTTCTAATTGCTTGGGGAGTGGTTGTGTCTGGAAAACCCAGTGTTGTTGTTGCCTCAAATGTAGCAATGACTGGTATACCCAAGGTTCTCCTTGCTTGCAGAATGGTTGTATCTGGCTCACGTGTGGTTGTTGTTGCCTGGGTAGTGGCGATATCTGGCTGCCGAGTGGTTGTAGTTTGTTCGGGAGTCGTTATATCAGGCTGAGGCATGGTTGTAGTTGCCTCAGGCGTAGTTGTCGCTGTTATACCCACGGTTCTAATTGCCTGGGGAGTGGTTGTGTCTGGAAAACCCAGTGTTGTTGTTGCCTCAGATGTAGCAATCACTGGTATGCCCAATTGTCTACTTGGTTGCAGAATGGTTGTATCTGTCTCACGTGTGGTTGTTGTTGCCTGGGTAGTGGCGATATCTGTCTGCCGAGTGGTTGTAGTTGGCTCAGGAGTCGTTATATCAGGCTGAGGCATGGGTGTAGTTGCCATAGGCTTCGTCGTCGCTGGTATACCCACGGTTCTAATTGCTTCGGGAGTGGTTGTGTCTGGAAAACCCAGTGTTGTTGTTGCCTCAGATGTAGCAATCACTGGTATGCCCAATTGTCTACTTGGTTGCAGAATGGTTGTATCTGTCTCACGTGTGGTTGTTGTTGCCTGGGGAGTGGCGATATCTGGCTGCCGAGTGGTTGTAGTTGGTTCAGGAGTCGTTATATCAGGCTGAGGCATGGGTGTAGTTGCCATAGGCTTCGTCGTCGCTGGTATACCCACGGTTCTAATTGCTTGGGGAGTGGTTGTGTCTGGAAAACCCAGTGTTGTTGTTGCCTCAGATGTAGCAATCACTGGTATACCCAAGGTTCTCCTTGCTTGCAGAATGGTTGTATCTGTCTCACGTGTGGTTGTTGTTGCCTGGGGAGTGGCGATATCTGGCTGCCGAGTGGTTGTAGTTGGTTCGGGAGTGGTCATATCAGGCTGAGGCATGGTTGTAGTTGCCTCAGGCATAGTTGTCGCTGGTATTCCCACGGTTCTAATTGCCTGGGGAGTGGTTGTGTCTGGAAAACCCAGTGTTGTTGTTGCCTCAGATGTAACAATCACTGGTATACCCAAGGTTCTCCTTGCTTGCAGAATGGTTGTATCTGGCTCACGTGTGGTTGTTGTTGCCTGTGGAGTGGCGATATCTGGCTGCCGAGTGGTTGTAGTTGGTTCGGGAGTCGTTATATCAGGCTGAGACATGGTTGTAGTTGGTGCAGGAGCGGTTGTCGCTGGTATTCCCACGGTTCTAATTGCCTGGGGAGTGGTTGTGTCCGGAAAACCCAGTGTTGTTGTTGCCTCAGATGTAGCAATTACTGGTATACCCAAGGTTCTACTTGCTTGCAGAATGGTTGTATCTGGCTCACGTGTGGTTGTTGTTGCCTGGGGAGTGGCGATATGTGTCTGCCGAGTGGTTGTAGTTGGCTGGGGAGTGGTTATATCAGGCTGAGGAATGGGTGTAGTTGCCATAGGCTTCGTCGTCGCTGGTATACCCACGGTTCTAATTGCTTGGGGAGTGGTTGTGTCTGGAAAACCCAGTGTTGTTGTTGCCTCAGATGTAGCAATCACTGGTATACCCAAGGTTCTCCTTGCTTGCAGAATGGTTGTATCTGGCTCACGTGTGGTTCTTGTTGCCTGGGGAGTGGCGATATCTGGCTGCCGAGTGGTTGTAGTTGGTTCGGGAGTGGTTATATCAGGCTGAGGCATGGTTGTAGTTGCCTCAGGCGTAGTTGTCGCTGGTATTCCCACGGTTCTAATTGCCTGGGGAGTGGTTGTGTCTGGAAAACCCAGTGTTGTTGTTGCCTCAGATGTAACAATCACTGGTATACCCAAGGTTCTCCTTGCTTGCAGAATGGTTGTATCTGGCTCACGTGTGGTTGTTGTTGCCTGTGGAGTGGCGATATCTGGCTGCCGAGTGGTTGTAGTTGGTTCGGGAGTCGTTATATCAGGCTGAGACATGGTTGTAGTTGGTGCAGGAGCGGTTGTCGCTGGTATTCCCACGGTTCTAATTGCCTGGGGAGTGGTTGTGTCCGGAAAATCCAGTGTTGTTGTTGCCTCAGATGTAGCAATTACTGGTATACCCAAGGTTCTACTTGCTTGCAGAATGGTTGTATCTGGCTCACGTGTGGTTGTTGTTGCCTGGGGAGTGGCGATATGTGTCTGCCGAGTGGTTGTAGTTGGCTGGGGAGTGGTTATATCACGCTGAGGCATGGTTGTAGTTGCCTCAGGCGTAGTTGTCGCTGGTATACCCACGGTTCTAATTGCTTGGGGAGTGGTTGTGTCTGGAAAACCTAGTGTTGTTGTTGCCTCAGATGTAGCAATCACTGGTATACCCAAGGTTCTCCTTGCTTGCAGAATGGTTGTATCTGGCTCACGTGTGGTTGTTGTTGCCTGGGGAGTGGCGATATCTGGCTGCCGAGTGGTTGTAGTTGGTTCGGGAGTCGTTATATCAGGCTTAGGCATGGTTGTATTTGCCTCAGGCGTCATTGCCGCTGGTATACCCACGGTTCTAATTGCTTGGGTAGTGGTTGTGTCTGGAAAACCCAGTGTTGTTGTTGCCTCAGATGTAGCAATCACGGGTATACCCACGGTTCTCCTTGTTTGCAGAATAGTTGTATCTGGCTCACGTGTGGTTGTAGTTGCCTGGGAAGTCGTGGTAGTTGGCTGCCGAGTGGTTGTAGTTGGTTCAGGAGTCTTTATTTCTGGCTCACGCGTTGTTGTGGTTGCCTGGGGAGTGATTGTGTCTGGAAAACCCAGTGTTGTTGTTGCCTCAGATGTAGCAATCACTGGTATACCCAAGGTTCTATGTGCTTGCAGAATGGTTGTATCTGTCTCACGTGTGGTTGTTGTTGCCTGGGGAGTGGCGATATCTGGCTGCCGAGTGGTTGTAGTTGGTTCAGGAGTCGTTATATCAGGCTGAGGCATGGTTGTAGTTTCCTCAGGAGTAGCTATACCTGGTATACCCACGGTTCTAATTGCCTGGGGAGTGGTTGTGTCTGGAAAACCCAGTGTTGTTGTTGCCTCAGATGTAGCAATCACTGGTATACCCAAGGTTGTATTTGCTTGCAGAATGGTTGTATCTGGCTCACGTGTGGTTGTTGTTGCCTGGGGAGTGGCAATATCTGGCTGCCGAGTGGTTGTACTTGGTTCAGGATTCATTATATCTGACTCACGCGTGGTTGTATTTGCCTGGAGAGTGGTAGTATCTGCTACACGGTTTGTTGTAGTTGGTTCAGGAGTCGTTATTTCTGGCTCACGCGTTGTTGTAGTTGCCTGGGTAGTGGTTGTTTCTGGAAAACCCAATGCTGTAGTTGCCTGGGAAGTAGCTATCACTGGTACACCCACGGTTCTAGCTGCATGTGGAATGGTTGTATCTGGCTCACGTGTGGTTGTAGCTGCCTGGGGAGTGATTGTATCTGGCTGCCGAGTGGTTGTAGTTGGTTCAGGAGTCGTTATATCTGTCTCACGCGTGTTTGTAGTTACCAGGGGAGTGGTTGTATTTGGCTTATGAATGATTGTAGTTTTGTCAGGATTTGGTATATCTGGCACAATTTTTGTTGTAGTTTTCCCAGGAGTGGTCATTTCTGGCTCACGCATGGTTGTAGGTGCCTCAGGAGTGGTTGTGGTTTCCTCATTTTTGGTTGTAGTTGGGGCAGTTGCAGTTATTGTGGTTAAAAGGTTAGTATTTGGTGTAAACAGAACTGTTCCCAGTTCTTCTAGGAAAGGTAATTTTCTGTTTACTTCAGCAATGTCACGCACATTTGAAGTTGCACAGCCACCAACTGTGGTCCTTTGGCCATCTTTCAAAACTGTGGATGAGATGTCAGTTTTCAGTTCAGTCATGATAGACAAACATAAATTGAGTCAATGTTATTTTTGACACAGATTCAGTGGTTTGTATCTGTGAAGACTGATTGCTTCTCTTGTGAATAGACAATTACCTGAGCAATAACAGTTTTTAAATTGTTCCATTTCTGTGATTTGATCATGGAAATGTAAGTCAACAACAGATGTATGTGAACTAAGGTTGTGATGACACCCCCAGCTCACGAGACGAGACATGAGATTGGGTTCACAATCACGAGATGAGACAGAATTTTCGCTTTACTTTCAAGAAAACTTAAATGACAAAATACATGATTTGATAACCATCGTTTTTTATTTAACCCAAAATAATACAGGTGGATTTTGAAATGTTTTCTAATTTCCATCCTTGAATGGCCTCAGCATGCTCTTCTTGAAAAAGGTGAAATTAAGTATTTAATTTTGTAAAGTGCAAACAATGCAGAACAGCAACCAAAGTAGTACTCTGTCAATACAGAATGCATAGTGCTCGTGCTAGCCGCAGTGTTGAGTACTATTTTTTTTTTTACAGTGCTTACATATTGGCCATTGCTTATCACTCGGTTGCCATTCATTAAAGCTCGTGTCCGGAGTTTCCGTTCGTTTCCAATGTATGTATCATTTTTTAACAGAGCTTAAATGTGTTAGTCTGGTTCGATACTTTACTATAATATTAGCATAAAGCAATATGAAAAATTATTCATGAGCTCCGCCTTCGTCTCATAGACCCCCATGTTATCTGAAAAAGCGCCGTTCAGCGTCAGCCAATAGATGTCGAGCTTCCGCCTTGTCGCGCTGTCAATCAAAGTGTGCACGCAGCCAGAGAGCATGTGCGCTTGCCCAGGCAGAGGTGAGTTAGCTACGCAGCAGCCGCCGCGCTTACCTCTGATATATCCACTGTCTGCTGAACATCCACCGTAAACAGCTAAACATGTAGGATGCTGTAGGACAGCACCCGACAGATAATCCGCGTGCACAATCAAAGGGGCATGGCTTGGTTGCTCATGAAAGCAGAGGGAGGGCGGAACCTCCAGACGTTGGATTAAAAAAACTCTCTCGAAAACTCCGGACACGAGCTTTAAGTCTACTGGGTACTCAAAATGCTGTCACATAAACATTTGAAAAGTGGTGGGGACATAATATTTTCAGACACTGTCGTCATTCCTGCTGCGCTTGCTTGACCTACTTCTGCTGCTGCTGTTTTTTTTCTTTCTTCTTGCCAGTTTCTGGCAGCCTACATATAGCGAAGGTGCATTGCTGTCCCACACAGTTCACAGATAGAAGTTTTGGATAGCTCAGTTTGATAGGCTTCTGCCCTGTCACCATGAGACCGCTTTTCATTTAAATGAGAACTATTGTCTCGATTTAATCTCATGAGATCCCGTGGTATGAGATCTCGTCACACCCCGATGTGTACACATTATAACTCCAGTTACTGAAATGGTGTCATAATTCATTGCTGACAATGAAGATGTCACTTTTATTTAATATCTCTATTAGTCATGTATCCATCTCCTGAAAGCAATGTAGAGCAGACACACTCCGGAATTTAAAACTTGGCTGAGCAAGTCTTACTTGCTGATTCTTCAAATCATGTAAATGCCACTTACAGATTTATGTTGCCATTTTATTTATCATGTAGACTTCCGAAAAAGTCTTTCACAGCTTCAAGATGGCTTTGCAATATATATCACTCTGTCTCTGCACAATGAAGAGAATTCTAAAGAAAGTCATTTAAGTGTTGACAATCATGAAACAAGCTTAAACAGAAGCAAACCAGATTGTTTTTAATGTACAATATAAATACTTACTGGATGCCGTAAAGCAATGGTCCTCCTCTCCTTTACAACTCACTAATGAGGTGCACTGATTAGTGCTGGGAACACAACCATGGCATTGTATTCCATTATCTCTTGGAGCATCAGGGACTGAAACAAAAAAAAAAATGAAACCACTGAGTGAATATTCAAACCTTTTCTCTTAGAAAGTATTTAAGAATATATGTTGTTTGTTCTTTTCTTCACAATGTCTCTGATCAAATTATACTTACAAGTTAGATTGTTCAGGTTGCATTCATCAAAATCACAGCACTCAGCATCTGCAACTGTGTGTAACCCACCCACATTGGTTGCAATTGTCTGTGGGCCTGTGATTGGACAAACAGTGGGACTTGCACAGTCCCTGTAGATTCTCTGTGTTCCATTTGTTTCTGTTGTCAAAACACAGCAGAGTGAATTTTATAGAGCAAAACCGTTTTCTTTGTTTGTTTGTTTGTATTGCATACAGATCAGTGAAAGGTTATAGTTTTTATCCATTTTTACACACACTTACTGGTAGCTACTTGAGACACTATGATGACCACAACATATAACTAACCCACCAATGCCCAAAATCAAGTACAAATCAAATCAGAAACACAAATTCTGCTTTAAATTCAATTTGCAGTTCTAAAACACACTTTTTCAAAACACTACACACAATCCTCTGCATTTGACAAATTTTTTCCAAAAAAATAATACTTTCACAAGGAATACACAGTCATTAAAAATCTAAAGGTAATTGCCTTACTATGCACACCAACTCATCACACGAGCAAACATCTGTCACATAGTTTTGCAATTAACAATCTGAGCTTTAGCATAAAAGAGCAACAGGTAAACTCTTCTGCTTTGGAACAATGGATGCCAACATTGGAAACAGCGACAGAGCCAGTGGGGAGGATGATGACAAGAATGAGGATGGCCAAGGGCCATAATCTCTGGTGAGGTCCTAGTCACTTTGGTTGACCATGTGATCAACCATGGCCTAACAATGAGGGAAGCTGGGACACACTGTAGTATTCATTGTTGGGACTTTCCGAAATGAGAATTGGTAAGAAATCTACTCTCACTTGAAAGTTGCAGTACTGCATATCAATACAGTACTCAATGAGCGCAGTAGTACAGTGTTGTCTGTGGACTGTTCTGTACAGCTGTAAAAACAACAAAAAAAAAAAAGTATGTTCCAAGTATTTAGGAAACTTATTCCCACTTTGTATTCCAACACAGTCTTCTTCTTTTCCTTTCGGCTTTTCCCTTCAGGGGTCGCCACAGCGAATCAATTGCCTCCATCTAACCATCTTCTGCATCCTCTTCTCTCACACCAACTACCGTCATGTTCTCTTTAACCACATCCAAACCTCCTCTTTGGTTTTCCTCTAGGCCTCCTTCCTGGCAGTGGGAAACTGCTTCTACCAATGTGTTCACTCTTTCTCCTCTGGACATGCCCGACCTGATCCTATCCATCCCGGTCACTCCCAAAGAGAACCTCAGCATCTTAAAGGTTGTATAGAAGATCTTTATTGCTAACAAAAATGACTTAAAGGTGCTGTAGGCAGGAGCCGCATCTCCGCCATCTTGCTTAGGGTTACCTAAGCAAGATGGCAATTTGACCCATCTAAGATGGCAATTTGAAACCCAGCACAGCCAATTCTGTCCTGTTTTCTCTGACATCACGCCCTCACGCAAGTTAAGCCCCTCCCACAAGAACGTGCGACGAACGCCCCTCGACCAATCACGGTTAGAGCCTCATGGGCTCTTCTGATTGGTCAAAGATACCTGGAGCTGTTGAGATTCCTTTTCAGCTCAGAACAGAGACAGATGGAAGCACTGTGTTTTAAATTACACTTAAAATTAGAAGAATTAGAAGAAACTGAAATTGAACAGATAGAAGAAATGAAGTTATTGGGTGTAATTGTAGATTCCAAATTAACATGGACCAGTCATATAAATTACATGTTGCAGAAAATGGGTAGAAGTATGGGCATGATTAGACACTGTAGAAAATGGATTCCACAACATTTGGCCAAACAACTAGTTCAGTCATTAGTACTTTCTCAAATGGATTATGCATCTGTTGTGTGGTCAAATACTAGTGAAAATAATTTGCACAGGTTACAAGTTGCCCAGAATAAAGCAGCACGCATTGTGTTGGGTTGCCCTTACAGAACCAGTGTAACATTAATACACAGTGAGCTTGCCTGGTTGATGGTAAAGAGTCGGCTGAAATATCATTTGTTGACACTAATTAGAAATCTTATTATAACCAAAACACCAGAAATTATTTATGGTAAATTTTCATTCTTTTCTAATGTTCATAATTATGCAACTCGTCAAAGCAGTAATGTGAGAGGCTTGCTCCCTGTGTGTAGAAGCAGTCAAATGCAGCGCACTGTTGTTTATCGGGCCATGGTTGCATGGAATGCATTACCTCTTTTCTTATTGTCGGAAACAAGCAAAATATTATTTCAGAAAAAGTTGAAACTTTTCCTATTTACACAATGATTTGATGAATTTTGTTATTGTATGTATTTTACTTAGCGCTACATGTATGTATTTACATTACATATTTAAAATGAGCTGTATTATATTTTGTATTTGACGTTTTATGTTTTATATTGTGTGTCCATAGAGTTGAAAATAATGGGATCAGGATTTACATTGGGCTTTCATATTCAGTGTGTGTGTGTGTGTGTGTGTGTGTGTGTGTGTGTGTGTGTGTGTGTGTGTGTGTGAGCGTGCGTGTGTGTGTGTGTGTGCGTGTGTGTGTGCCTATATTATAATAAAATTTATGTAATGAATTTGGAAAGACCCCAGGAAGAATAGCTACTGAGATTTCAGTGGCTAATGGGGATCTTAATAAACTAAACTAAACTAAACTGTGCCCTCGTAGTACTGCAATTATGCTACACCCCTAAAGGATTATCAATGGATACTCTAACATTTAATCCAAAGACAGACCTGCCAACCTTGGCAAAATTTTTGGAGTACCACTTGCCGGGACAGTTGTCGACAGGTGGGGGGGGGGGGGGGGGGGGGGCACTGTCAGTTTAAGTTGTGAATTTTAAGTTTTCATTTGGTTCTTTCATTTCTTTAATGACAAATATTTAACAGATGTTTTTCTGATACACATTACATTGCCGCTGACCGTGCACGTCGTCCCCAGAAAAGAGCTTCAAAATGCTGCTACGTGTCCTTTAACAGAGCATTTTATGCTGTGTGTGCGCATGCGTGCGAGTGTTCCATTACTACAACCTTTATAAAGCCGTCAATACGGTGTTTCAAATTAACTGGTTTCCTTGTTACCTGGTGACTGACTTCCTTTAGCACTTCCTGCTGCTGCTGCTGCTAGTAGCCGCAGATGTTGAAATCAGACTCATAAAAGGTCGGACACGGCTTTTTGTCTGGTTTTTAACATCTATCAGCAACAAGGGACGTGAAACAAACCCAGTCGCCAGTTAACAGGGAATCAGTTCTTCCAAAACACCGGCTCCTCTCCGGTTTCGCGACACTCCTCCTCCGCTAGTTAGCTGCTGCGTTCAGGTGACTGGAGCAAGCGGCGGAAAACTGAAACTCCGTCATTCACATGAAGGCAGCGGAGACAGCTGGACTCAGGAGACACTCAGGAGACACTCAGGAGACATGTGAAGGAAGCGTGGACAGTTTGCACAAAGGAACGGCTCTCAGACAGCTTTGAACCGGCTCTCGTCGTTCACTTGAAAGAGCCGTTCAAACGAACGACTTGTTCACTGAACGTCGCAGCTCTACGAGGGCAGCACATGTGTTTCCTCCCGGTTCCAGAGCTGCAGCGCACCAGACTAATTACCGGTATTTTTTCAACGTGACAAATACACTGTGTGCCGTGACTGCGTGACAACACAGCGATATGCGTGACACTTCAGAGCCCTGCTGCTGCATCGTGTTGTCAGACATGAGAACGTCCGCGGTCCACATTTATAACAGCGCTCACAGACGTCTGCAGCTTTTTGCGTAGTTTAATGAGGCGGAGCGTACCAGCGTATTTTAATGTCAAATTGCGTACCTGCTACGCAAAATGCGTACAGGTTGGCAGGTCTGCAAAGAAAACACAGAAAAATTAGCACTGACTAGCAAAATCCTGCCTACAGCACCTCTAAAGCTAAAAATGGCGTTATTAGGCTGTAGCAGCTTTGTTTTTATCGTGATCAAAAAAAAGGAAAATAAACATTAATCAAATCTGGAGATTGTAAAACCAACATTACTTTAGCCAATCAATAACAAGGTAGCCTCGTTATCTATTGGTTTTCTAACGTGTCGATCAACCTCTCTACATTTGTAGCGTAACTGTCATGCTCCTACGCCCTTTTCGTACGCCCCCCCTTCCCCATGCGCTCCACCCCTGCTGCTAGGCTCTGCTGCCGTTATCAACACCTTTTCACCTGTAGACTTGAGACAATTTTTCTTAATCATAGCTGCAACATGCTTGCCATTTGGCGAAAATGTTTGTTTTAATCTTAAAACAAGACTTGTACGAAAAAGTCCAGAGAGTGAGAGGAGGAGGGGGTGGGTTTGTTTACGCCTGCATGCCGCAGCGCACATACAGATCAGCTGTGAACTCCGAGCGTGTGCTCCAGTCATGCAGCTCCACACAAACCTCCCCCGTCCTCCTCTGATCCACCTGAGAGCAGGGACGGGTCAGGTACAGGATTTGGCACAAGTGCAGGATTTTACTCATATTCGCTGTGTTTTGTGTTGTTGAAAAGGACACGTTGGTAGCTATGTGTTAGCGCTTTGATGCTAAGTTGCTACATACTACATGCTACTTTCTGCGTAAGGAGGAGGAGTTCCTCCGTAGAGAGCAGGGGAGGAGGGGTGTAGGTCACGCATGCACAGCATTCCAAAAAGGACTAACTGTCACTGGATTTCTCTCTCCATGGAAAATCCTCTATACAACCTTTAAGTTCTGCTACCTCCAGCTCTGCCTCCTGTCTTTTCCTCAGGGGCACTGTCACCAGAGCAAACAACATGT
This sequence comes from Salarias fasciatus, assembly GCF_902148845.1. Taxonomy (NCBI): domain Eukaryota; kingdom Metazoa; phylum Chordata; class Actinopteri; order Blenniiformes; family Blenniidae; genus Salarias; species Salarias fasciatus. Next base: position 6,907,320 of record NC_043766.1, on the reverse strand, counting down.
CTGGTCTCACCAAAGTTTTGTAAACCTTTCCTTTCATTTTAGCTGAATCACACATCACACATCACACCTGACATTTTTCTCCAGGCATTCCAGCCTGCCTGTAAACGCTTCTTCACCTCTTTTCCACACTCTTCATTGCCTTGGACTGTTGACCCTAAGTACTTAAAATCCTTCATCATCTTGGTCTCTTCTCCCTTTAGCCTCACTCTTTAACTTGGGTCCCTCTCATTAACACAGAGATAGTCCATCTTGCTACGGCTAACCTTCATTCCTTTCCTTTCCAGGGCAAACCTCCATGCCTCTAGCTTCTCCTCTGCCTATTCCCTGCACTCACTACAGATCACAATGTCATCGGCAAACATCACAGTCCATGGAGACTCCTGTCTAACCTCGTCTGTCATCCTGTCCATCACCATAGCAAACAAGAAGGGGCTCAGAGCTGATCCCTGATGCAGTCCCACCTCCACTTTGAACTCCTCTGTCACACCTACAGCATACCTCACCACTGTCTTACAGTCACTCATACATATCTTCACCACTCTAACATACTTCTCTGCCACTTCCAGACTTCCTCATACAAAACCACAGTTCCTCTGGGCACCCTGTCATAAGCTTTCTCCAGATCTACAAAGACACGATGCAGCTCCTTCTGACCTTCTCTGTACTTCTCTATCAACATCCTTAAAGGAAATTTTGCATTTGTTGTAATTTTTCTTGGCATGAAATCATACTGCTGCTCACAGATGTTCACCTCTGCCCTTAGCCTAGCTTCAACTATTCTTTCCCATAGCTTCATCGTGCAGCTCATCAGCTTCATTCCTCTGTAGTTGCCACAACTCTGCACATCTCCCTTGTTCTTAAAGATGGGCATCAGCACGCTTCTCTTCCATTCCTCAGGCATCTTCTCACTATCTAAGATCCTGTTGAACAACCCAGTCAGAAATTCTGCTGCTACCTCTCCGAGACACTTCCATACCTTCACAAGTATATAATCAGGACCAAGTGCCTTTCCTCTCTTCATCCTCTTCAATGCCTTCCTCACTGAATCCTTACTTCTTTTTTTTTTCCCTTGTCCTGTTCAGCAGCTGGGGCGTGCAATATTGTATGATTGTAGCCTTTTACTATCTGAACAGATTTTAATGTTAGCAGCAGGACGAGAATGAATCTCCTCCTGCTGCTGCCTTTATTTAAAGCTGGTGTCCAGCATGGCTGCCGGACAGGACCGGGACGGAAACGCTCAGAGAGCGAGAGACAGAAAAGAGAGAAAGATAAAGAGATGGAGAACGGGGGGGGGGGGGGCACAACCTATGTACAAATTCACAACAAATGCAAACCAGTGTTGTCAACGCACCACACGCAACCAGGAACCATCCCAAACCCCAATCTAGACAACACCAAAACAGAGCCGACAACCAACACAAAAACTGACAGAACCATACATTTATATAATTTTTTTTTTCCTTTTTTTTCCCCCTTTTTTTTTTCCCCCCTGATGAGCCATAGTAGCGAACAGACTAGTAACTAGTAGTAAACTCAGGGCGTGCATCAAGACAGGGCTACTACAGATCACCATTATTCTAACCACCACAAGAAGACAAGGTAACCGAGTATATGAAGAGTGATTAAAGATCAGCGTGATCGTGCAAATATGATGGTGATAGTGATGGCGATAGTGATCATGCATATATGACCTCTGACCCCTGAGAAGTCCAGAAGCAGGCCAGAGAGGCCCTCAGAGCCCAGACAGCCGGCGGTCATCCCAGAGCCCGGATCCAAGCCGCTCCCCCAGGCAGACGCCCACACTCCGGTTCAGAAATGGGGCAGAGGAAAGCCCCGGCCGGGGACCCCAGAGGTCCCGGGGCCCGGGCCCCGCGGAGCCACGACCGGCAGGAGCCGGTCCGCCCCGGGCGTCCCGGGCGGGCAGAGCCGAGAGCTCAAGGCCCAAGAGCCCAAGAACCGATCCCCCACACAGGCGGAGGGCCATGGCCCACCCGGGAGAACCGGCCCACATGGGCGGCTACCCACCCCAGGCCAGTACACCCCCCAGCACTCCGGCCACGCACCCCGAGATCCAGGGCATCACCCCCCACCGTCCACCCCCCGACCCACCCCTCCCACCCTGTCCTCTCCCACCTCACTCCCCCCCACCCCAACCCAACACTTACACCCACTCACTCACGCTGACACACACACACGCATGCGCGCACACACACACACAAACACACACACACACACACTCACACACAACCACTCATCCCTTCACTGAATCCTTACTAATCTTTGCTACTTCCTGGTCCACAACAGTCATCACTTCAGTTCACTATTTTTCATTTGCTCTCATTTTCCTCATTCATCAACTCTTCAAAGTACTCTTCCCATCACCCTCTTTCCCTGGATCCACTCCTGCACCTCCTCATTCCACCACCAAGTCTCCTTATCCCCTTTCCTTCCAGATGACACACCAAGTACTCTCTGAGCTGTCTCCCTGATCACCCTGACCTTGTATTCCAACACAGTATTTGCAGTATTTTACTTTTTTGGGGGCAGAACTGAAAGACTATCAATACAAAGTGGTTGGGAATGTCTTCTGTTGGTGAACAGAAATCATGAACTTGGTCCTACAAAATAATGCCATTACATTATGGCACATACAAAAAAAAAAAAAAAAAAAAAAAAAAACGATGAGATATTTGACACTATTGATAAGGTAAGCTTATTAACACTGGACCTTGTCTTACATAGAACTAATCTGAGAATGAAACAGGTCTACAGAGTTCCAGTTCATTGGAATTCAGAAAGAGTCAAAGAACTGCAATGTAACTATGTGCAAGTGTCCTATACAATCCCACAATTGATGCATACTCTCAACACTGTATAAACGATATGTATTTCCGTATTGTTATTATAATGATTGTGTTTCTCAATAGTGGCCACTCCATGTCTATTTCTGATATTGTCATGTGTGTTTCAGAGAGTCCTTGAACTAGAGGAGGCTGCAATAGAGCACCAGTTCATCTTCACAGATGAGGTTGGATTAAACTGCACAAAAAGATGAAGGAGGAGAAAGAATATCATCAGCTAGCATGATATTGTTGAAGTCCCTGCTCAGCGTGGAAGGAACATCACAATTTGTGCAGCGATTACCCACCATACATCACCGTGCTGCCCTTGGCCCCTACAACACTGCCCACCCGATTACATTCCTGGACACCTCACACAACAGAAATTGCTTCTCGTCTAATCCAGCACTATGATGCACGGCAGTCCAATGCTGCTGTGACCTCCTGACTTTGGCAGAGTAAGTTCATCTGTGTGAAAGTAGGGTGACCATACGTCCTCTTTTACCCGGACATGTCCTCTTTTTACGTCCTGTCTGGGGCTTCCGGGCGGGTTTTTTAAATTCAAGGAAATGTCCGGGTTTTACTGCTTCTCATAGCACGTGAACGTAAGTTGACCAGCGCTTTGCACACAATACTATGATACTTTGTTGGGCGACGTAATTACCGAGAGGCGGTCTTGAGCCGATCTGCGCCCCGTGCGTGCACACACACAGACGGAGCGGAGAAGACGGTGTCAGTATCCGATCCGTACCCGGAACACGATCCGTACCAGACGCCTCTGCGCATGCATCAACTCCCCGCACATGCGCAGAAGTGGGTGTATTTTATGACAATCTGCGGTGGTGGTTCAGCCTGTGAACTCGCGATCGATTAGTTTCATCTCAGAGGCCGTGCAGAGATGAGCTAGCGCCGCCAGGTATGTGTGTTTTCAGTATATATGCTCCTAAAGTTTTAATTACATTTTCTAATTTGTTTATGTCTGTTGTGAGAACATTTTAAGGCATTTTGAGGGCTTTGGGAATACTATTCGGAGAGTTACGTGCTTAATTAATGAAGCTGCTTCACTCCGTCCTCCCAGCCGCTAGTCCTTGTTACCATCTGGTCTGTATCGATGCTGATCAATCAGGGACTCTAGAGCAGGATTCACTATTGTTTATCAGTTTGGGGATATAGCTGTTGTTCTTATGAGTTCATTTGCAATTTGAAATGTGGTCAAATAAAACTACACAGACATATCTCTACAGTTACTCTGCATTCATTTTTAATAATTCATGTCTGAGTAGAGCTTTCAAGGACAGTTTTATGGTCACTTGTTAACAATTTGTTTTCACATGTTTAAAAAGGGGAATTACAACACACTTGCCTGTGATATTAAAGGTATAATACAGGATTTTCTCAAAAAGACAAAGCCAAATGTCTGTTACTCACTTTTGAACAACACGCATGCACCAGACCATCCGCCCAGCTTTCCTGCTTCTCCCAGAAAACACAGAAGCGTGCTCCGGGCATGCATGGCTCTGTTTACAGTTTCTGCGTTTGGCCTCACTCATACATAAAGCTTGTTTTCCAAAACAGTTGCAGTTTCATTATGTCAGACTCGCCATCGGTAAGTACTAGCTCAGAAGCTCACCGGCTACATAAACACTCTGAATGCGCATGCGCAAAAGGGAGAAGCTTATTGGGCGCAAGCACGTAGAACCGCCTTACGAAACCAGCTCGTCAGAATGATTGACAAACAGACACACCAATTATTTAGGTAATCCACCTGGAAATCAAAGCAAATAGAAAATCCTGTATTACACCTTTAAACCTGTTAGGAGACAGTCACTGGTTCACTCCTGTAGCTTTAATAAACCAACATGAGGTTTGATAAGACAGGGCCAGTGGTAGGAGGAAAGAGGGAACAGGTTTTATCAAGATCAAAATAGCCTCAGAACGACAGAACTAGAACAGATTTGTTGTTTGCTGATTCAGTGAAAGGAAAACAAGAAAACAGTAACATTTAAGAGCTGATTCCCTCTGTTCTTTGTTCAGTCTTCATAGATGAATGGGGCTAAACCTGTCCCAGAAGTTTGCCACCATCACAAGGATGGTCCTGGTCCTGCCCCACTCCGATCCAGTGTGTTTTCTGTGGTGGGACTAAACAAGACCAAGACCAGGAACAGCTTGGCTCTGGTTGGAACCCTGGAGTCCTGGAGTCCTGCTTCAAGTGGGAGCCCTTCCCCTCCCCAGCATCTGGGCCTCAAAGACCACGACTCAGTACAAGAAGACTCAGAGCTTCAACATTTTGACTACAGCATCCTTTATCTACAACCTGAGACAGAGTAATGGGATTGCAGTTTGCACAGAGCTACACCAGCCTTACAATACTACACTGCTAAATAAATTAAAAATGTACATACAAACATACAAATTAAATAAGTTTTAGTTTTTGTTTGTATTCTGTTCTTTGTTTTTCAATTCTTTTTTTAAATGTTTGAAAAATTTGTTCTCTTATTCATACATACAAATTGCATTTTGTTGTCTGTGGATTTGTTCTCTGCACACTGGAGTTGAGGGTAATCAAATTATATTAAAAATAACTGCAGTGAAAAGACTTTTCTCTGGTCTGTGTAATAGTGTGATGTTATGAAATTACGTAACTGTTGTGTGTCAGATGTTTACTACTGAAACTCTGTGTTGGTGTAACATCACATTTGTCTGATAATGTAAAAAGTCATAAAGTGTGGAGAGCCAGGGACCTGGCCCTGGAGAATGGGACACTGCCTGCAGGAGGACTGCAGAGGCTCAGACTTCACTGTCCATGAGAGGCTCCATTCACCGTAGGTACATTTAGCTGAACTGAAGTGTGTGTTGTGACACACAGTGAAAGCCTTCCAATTCAACAGTCTATTATGATTACATTCTTTTTAAAGCATCTTTTCACAATTAAAGTTAATAAAAGCAGACGTGCAGCCCATGCTTTAGTCAGATAACACTGTCCACATAACAAAGAAAGTGATAAAACAGTGTGGGTGATGTCAATAAGCATTAAATTAATGACAAGCAAACCTTTGAAATAAACAAAATTACTGTGTAATAAGTAATTTTCATAATGTATTCCATCCCTGAGAGTGACTGAGTATGCTAATATTATATTATAGTCTTCATTTGGCATGTTGTCCCTCCTTGCCTCTCGCGTGCCTTCTTCAGCTCCTCTCAGCAGTTTCTATGTTTTGCATACTCTGTTATAAACTGTTTTCTTGTCTGTCACATCTGCTGATCGTGTGTCCGTCCTGGCTGAGGGAGCTCTGTTGCTCACACTGAGCTTTCTTCCATTATTCCTGGTTGAGAGTTTTCTTGGGAGTTTTATCTCAATGGATGTGTGGGTATAAGGGCAGAGGATGTTGTTATGATGCTGTGTAAAGCGATTTCAGACAAATTATTTGTAAAAATGGGCTTTACAAATAAAATTACCTGGCTTTGTTTCACCATTTAGAGTTTAGTTTGATGGCATTTTCAATATAAGATGTTTAAATGATCATTTCTTTGTGAGATAATAGGATAAATGTATTTTTCTAAACTAGACACACACACAGACACACAGATCTTTTCTTAAGTATGTAATTTTGCTAAACTTTAAATTGACATATGCCTTAATAAAGTTTGTCCCAGTAGAGTTGCTGTAAGGAGCTGTTTCGCTGTAAATCATGTTGTGATGATGCGGACACATGCGCAGAAGCGTCTGGTACGGATCGTGTTCCGGGTACGGATCAGATACTGACAGACGGTGTATGGCGTCATTTTAGTGCCAAAATTCCGCGCACAAAAAAATCAAAATCGCGCACAGTTAACCCACTCTCTGTGCGCTCGCGATGCCTCTCCGCGCGCGCGTGGACTCTTTCTGCGCGCGCGCGGTCACTTTCTACGTGCGCGACATCACTTTCTGTGCGCGCGCGATCTCTTTCTGCGCGCGCGGTGACATGTCTGAGCTGTCTGCTCGCGCGGTGGTGTTGAGTTTTGGCACTCAGGGGGCGGGATTTGAGTTGACGCCACTCAACCCCCCTCTCCTTTGTGATTGGTTGCTCTAAACGTCTACTGTCTTCCGGTCAGAGCCAATCAGAGGTTAAGTAGGGTGGGTAGTCATCGTTTGGCGGCAGAATTGGAAAATTGAGGAGTAAAATTCACACAACATAACCTCCATACAGTGATTTGATTACTGTGGAGGAGACCTGGCTGTTTCCTGGGAGGAGAAATAATGAATAAAAACGTTTTCATGGAGCCATCAAGGCTATCTGTCTGAAATGTATATGTAAATTATATTTGATTTATATCTGTTAGTGTATATCTGTTATTCATCTAATTATAAATCTGTCTTAGATTTTTTTTATTACATTTAATTTGTATCAGCTAGTGTATATCTGTTATTTATTTAAGTATGTCTGTCTTAGATTTATATGTAAATTATCTAATTCATATCTGTTAGTTTATATTTGTTATTTGATTATATCTGCCTTAAAATAATATTTAAACTCTAATTTTGTTATTTAGTTTATATCTGTTATTCAATTATACCTATCCTAAATTTATAGTTAATTTTTTCTCCTTTTTTTCTGTCTTTTTCCCTCTCTCTCAGATTTCATTTGATTTTATGCCAGGATCAGTGAAGTACTTTTGCTTTTTTTTTTCCTTTGTTTTGAGCAGGTGATATGTTGATAAGTTTCATAAGTCACAAAAGTAATAGACCCATTTGAAGACAGTAGACGTTTAGAGCAACCAATCACAAAGGAGAGGGGGTTGAGTGGCGTCAACTCAAAGCCCGCCCCCTGAGTGCCAAAACTCAACACCACCGCGCGAGCAGACAGATCAGGCATGTCACCGCGTGCGCAGAAAGAGCTCGCACGCAAACAAAAAGTGATGTCACGCACGTAAAAAGTGACCGCGCGCGCGTGGTCTCTTTCTGCACGCGCGGAGAGGCATCGCGAGCGCACAGAGAGTGGTTTAACTGTGCGCGATTATGATTTTTTTGCGCGCGGAATTTTGGCACTAAAATGACGCCATAACGGTGCTGTTCAGACAGCGGAGCACTTGTTCTTCTTCTGTGTTGTTTAACGGCGGATGGCACCATTTCAACAGGCGCATTACTGCCTCCTATCGCTATGGTAACGCTTTCTTTTACAGTACGGTAATTACCATGTATTAACGTGGTAATTGCAAGGTAAGTACCATGTAATAAGGAGAAGTTACTGTAAAATTACCATGTAATTACAGGGTAACTATGTTGCTAATTACCTAGTACTTTTAGAGTAATTACCAAGCCAATTCCAGGCAAATACCAAGTAACTACCTGGTATTAAGTATTAATTACTGGGCAATTATAATGTATATAGCAACTATGTCGGTAATTGCCAAGTACTTACTAAGTAATTGATAAGTAATTACCATGTAATCACTGGGAAATGTAGACTTTTTACTAGGTATTACTAGGTACTGCTAGGTGTGTACGCTATGTATTTCCCTATTAGTCAAGTGTTTTTTACTACTTACCTGGTAACTTCTTAGTATTTCCCAGTAACTGCAACATTTACCTGGTAATTACGGTTGAACTGCAGACTACTGCAAAAGGAAGTGAGGCCTGTTTCCACACTATTACCTGGTAACTACTTATTCGTTACCCAGGAACTGCAAAAATACCTACCTCGAAATTACATAGTTATTAAAGTGGATTTGTACTGTAAAAGGAAGTGAGGTCTGTTTCCATGTTATTACATGGTAATTGCTTATTTGTTACCTAGTAAATAGAAAAATATTTACCTGGAAATTACATAGTTATTAAAGTGGATTTGCACTGTAAAAGGAAGTGAGATCTGTTTCCATGTTATTACCTGGTAATTACTCATTTATTACCCAGTAAATAGAAAAATATTTACCTGGAAATTACATAGTTATTAAAGTGGATTTGTACTGTAAAAGGAAGTGAGGTCTGTTTCCATGTTATTACCTGGTAATTACTCAGTATTTAGCCTGTTACTCGGAAACTTTCACATTACCCCATAAACTTGCACCAAAAATGCAGCAAACATGGGGTTTGCTGATGGGCAGTGTCTGTGATACAGTATCTGAACAGCACACTGTATCTGTCAGGAGATCAGAGTTTCCATCAAAAACCACCATCACCAGCCATCACATTACATGAAGATGAACGCATTATTATTACACTTCCTCACTCCAAACACCTCACTGTGACAGACATGCAAAAACAAGAGAGCTGCCAAAGATAAACATTTTAATCAAATGGAGTTCAACTTCTTATAAAACAATTTACAAAACAGTGCACATTTTTAGCAGTCAGGCACCTTTTTTTTTTTTTTAAGAAACAGAACAGATTTCTTTTGCAAAAAACAAAATACAAAAAACATTGATAAACAATCACTATAAATCAACATTAATAAGCAAACTGCTCCAGTCTTCTGAATTCACATCATCATGTGTTTTCTGCAGACCCGTCTGGTCTACAGGAACCCTTGATCTCCGTCATCTCGAATACCAAGGGCCGCCGTCGCCAGGTGTTGTCACGTTGTCCACGTCCAGACTTGTACCTCCCTCAGCGTGATGGAAACGAGGACAGCACAACTGTTCCTTCTTAATGCTCAGGGTTTATTCACTTTAACACCCAAACCCCAAACGTGAGAGCTGAAAAAATACAAATATACATTTTAATAAACAGAAACTTACACAATAAACAAATATACACATTGCACAAAACACAAATATCTTTAAACCTTCAAATATACACATGAAACCGACATTACAACCGAAATATCCACCCAAGCCTGAACCACAGCCACCCAGCACCAGCTGCAGAGCTCCACACTACCACCGCTAGAATGATCAATGAAACACCAAGAAAAAGGAAATATACACACCTCACTGACTGCTTCACATTGTAAGCCGTTTGTTTTTGCTCTTTTTACAGACTTTTTGGAGCGTTTTTTCTCTCTCCACGTTTGTGTGCACCACTTAATGTGGTCCTACCCGGAACGTCTGCAGAGGGTTAGTTCCGCCACTCGGTGATATTTATATTTAATTAAATTATGGTTCTACCTCGACTGAGAGAAAGCTTATTTATGGCAGAACGTCTGCAGACACTTGGTGATATGGTGATATTTATATTTAATTAAATTCCGGTTCCTACTCTAATGAGAGGAAGCGTGTTTACGGCGGAACGTTCTGGGTAGGACCACGTTAAGTGATGCACACATAAACGAGGAGAGAGAAAATAAGAACAAAAAACTCCGTGAAAAGAGCAAAAACAAACGGCTTACCTCCTTTACAATGTGAAGCAGCCAGTGAGGTGTGTATATTTTCCTTTTTCTTGGTGTTTCATTGATCATTCTAGCGGTGGTAGTGTGGAGCTCTGCAGCTGGTGCTGGGTGGCTGTGGTCTTATGTCCAGGCTTGGGTGGATATTTCGGTTGTAATGTTGGTTTCATGTGTATATTTGAAGGTTTAAAGATATTTGTGTTTTGTGCAATGTGTATATTTGTTTATTGTGTAAGTTTCTCTTTATTAATATGTATATTTGTATTTTTTCAGCTCTCACGTTTGGGGTTTGGGTGTTAAAGTGAATAAACCCTGAGCATTAAGAAGGAACTGTTGTGCTGTCCTCGTTTCCATCACGCCGAGGGAGGTACAAGTCTGGACGTGGACAACGTGACAACACCTGGCGACGGCGGCCCTTGGTATTCGAGATGATGGAGATCAAGGGTTCCTGTAGACCAGACGGGTCTGCAGAAAACACATGATGATGTGAATTCACAAGACTGGAGCAGTTTGCTTATTAATGTTGATTTATAGTGATTGTTTAACAATGTTTTTTGTATTTTGTTCTTTGCAAAAGAAATCTGTTCTGTTTCTTAAAAAAAAAGAAGGTGCCTGACTGCTAAAAATGTGCACTGTTTTGTAAATTGTTTTATAAGAAGTTGAACTCCATTTGATTAAAATGTTTATCTTTGGCAGCTCTCTTGTTTTTGCATGTCTGTCACAGTGAGGTGTTTGGAGTGAGGAAGTGTAATAATAATGCGTTCATCTTCATGTAATGTGATGGCTGGTGATGGTGGTTTTTGATGGAAACTCTGATCTCCTGACAGATACAGTGTGCTGTTCAGATACTGTATCACAGACACTGCCCATCAGCAAACCCCATGTTTGCTGCATTTTTGGTGCAAGTTTATGGGGTAATGTGAAAGTTTCCGAGTAACAGGCTAAATACTGAGTAATTACCAGGTAATAACATGGAAACAGACCTCACTTCCTTTTACAGTACAAATCCACTTTAATAACTATGTAATTTCCAGGTAAATATTTTTCTATTTACTGGGTAATAAATGAGTAATTACCATGTAATAACATGGAAACAGACCTCACTTCCTTTTACAGTGCAAATCCACTTTAATAACTATGTAATTTCCAGGTAAATATTTTTCTATTTACTGGGTAATAAATGAGTAATTACCAGGTAATAACATGGAAACAGACCTCACTTCCTTTTACAGTACAAATCCACTTTAATAACTATGTAATTTCGAGGTAGGTATTTTTGCAGTTCCTGGGTAACGAATAAGTAGTTACCAGGTAATAGTGTGGAAACAGGCCTCACTTCCTTTTGCAGTAGTCTACAGTTCAACCGTAATTACCAGGTAAATGTTGCAGTTACTGGGAAGTTACCAGGTAACTAGTAAAAAACACTTGACTACTAGGGAAATGCATAGCGAACACACCTAGCAGTACCAAGTAATACCTAGTAAAAAGTCTACATTTCCCAATGATTACATGGTAATTACTTAGCAATTACTTAGTAAGTACTTGGCAATTACCGACATAGTTGCTATATACATTATAATTACCCAGTAATTAATACTTACTACCAGGTAGTTACTTGGTATTTGCCTGGAATTGGCTTGGTAATTACTCTAAAAGTACTAGGTAATTAGCAACATAGTTACCCTGTAATTACATGGTAATTTTACAGTAACTTCTCCTTATTACATGGTACTTACCTTGCAATTACCACGTTAATAAATGGTAATTACCGTACTGTAAAAGGAAGCGTTACCGAGATCAATGCATCCTGACTGTTTACAACACTATTTATGGAAAACTGATGAATTCCTTCTCTACTTAATTCAACAGCAGAGCACGGAAAATGCCTAAGCTTAAAGGTGCTGCAGACAGGCTTCGGCATCTCCGCCATCTTGCTTAGGTTTACTTAAGCAAGATGGCGATTTGACCCATCTAAGATGGTGATTTGAAACCCAGCACAACCAATCCTGTCCTGTTTTCTCTGACATCACGCCCTCATGCAAGTTAAGCCCCTCCCACAAGAACGTGCGACAAACGCCCCTCTACCAATCACGGTTAGAGCCTCAGGGGCTCTTCTGATTGGTCAAAGATACCTGGAGCTGTGATTCCTTTTCAGCTCAGAACAGAGACAGATGGAAACGCTGTGCCCTTGCAGTAGTGCAGTTATGCTACACTCCTAAAGGATTATCAATGAATACTCTAACATTTAATCCAAAGAAAACACAGAAAAATTAGCATTGACTAGCAAAATCCTGCCTACAGCACCTTTAAGAGCACCTTCTCAGATGAACTGCAAAAAAAATTTCCAACATACCGAGATGAAAAATAGAATGCAGAAGAAAAGCAGGATGAAGAAAACAATTAAAGATTAAAAGTATCTATCTTTTTTGTTTGTTAAGTTAGTATCTTGGTGAGACTCTCATATTCTTCTATCTTATTACAGTTATTAAGAAAAATATTGTTGAAGCTGGATTTTCTAACAGAAGAGTTCATATTTAGAACATTATTTAGTATTTGTAAAGAGTCTAAGAGAGCTATTGTTTTGTTACAAGTTTTTACATTTCATTTTATTTTGTTAAAGAAGTTAGTTTCGCATCACTGAAGCATAATAAAGCATGTTCATCAACCTCTGAGAAGCCTATCTGAATTTGTGCCTCCAGCACCCCCCACCCCACCCTCTTATTTTTTAAATTCAAAATACGGTCACCCTATGTGAAAGGCATATACGCTATTATGATGAATAGAAAAGTGTCTTTCACTCATCATAGTATTTTACATTGAGGACATAAGTGTTCAAATGGCTCTGTAGGGACCCTCTGAACATGCCATCCCTCCATGACTCTGCTCTGTTGCTCTTCCCTCATGTGTCCTGTCCTCCCTCTGTCTCACCTCACCTCCTTGTGAAATCTTCTCCTCCTGTGTGTATTTAAACTCCCCTGTCTGTCTAAACTCCCCTTCACCATCATCCTGTGACTCCTCATATACATTCATGCGTGTTGGATTCCCGTGTTTCTTACCCTCTGTTTGTGACCTCCACTAGCCTTCTGCCTCAGACGGTAGTGGCACCCGAGACTTTTTTGTAGGTGCTATGGGGGAGCTCCATCTTTTAGTGATGGTTCTGGGGAATTTAGGGATCTGCAGTTTACTTTCTACTGGAACACCTACAATATTTGCACACTGCACCATGCCCATAGTAATTGCACACGTACAGTAAAAGCTCCTATGAGTTAAACATTTTATGCAGCACAATACACAAGATATTTGGCCAAGTGATAAATACAGAGGTTTTACAAGTCTGTCATTTAACAACACCTCTGAATGTAAAAATAACACAATACTTATTCTCATTAACAGGGATGAACAAATCTATCACAATCAAAACACACTGTAGGTTTTCATTTCAGCCTCAAACACTAACCCTGTGTTTCCACCGGACGCGACGCAAATTTTTCGAGGGATGAGATTACATACAAAGTCAATGTAATGACGCAATTATCACTCAATCTTGAGCGGCAAGTGATGACGCGGCGAGCGACAAGCGGCGAGTGTTTCCCCCTGAAAATTTGTGTGCTGGTAGACACGCGCTGCCACCCACTGCCGCTCCCTGCCCGATGATCGCCGTCCGCCACTTCATCACTTGACGGTTGTCGCTCAAGTTGAAATAATTGAACTTTTCAAGCTAATTCGCGCCAGGACAGCCTATCAGCGTGGTGGTCGTCACAGATGTTCTGACGTAGGGCACGCAGGGCTCTGACCACCAAAATAGTTGGCGTGATGCCACGGCGAGTGGTGAGCGGCGTGCGCGATTTCATTTGTTCACCGCTTCTGTTGGAAGCGTCAGCCTGAAGTAGCGCTGGAACCAGCCGTCCAGGCACAGCTCCTGCAGAAGACGGTCGAACTCACTGAGCTCATACCGCCTCCATAGGGTGGCTTGCATCCAGAAGCGATGTCGGGCGCCTCACCTGCAGCTGAAGCTGACTCCTCCATGCCAAATACAGAGCAGCGATGGTGGTAGTCGGAGCCATCTTAATCTCAGTCTTTATTTGTTAAAGAACTTTTCATATTCATAAAAACAAAGCAAAGTAAAAACAATCATAAAAACAAAAAAGAGCAAAAAAACGCACCATCGATCAGTATGCACACACAGAGAGAGACAGAGAGAGACAGCCAGGTGTACACAGGACTGTGGGACAAACATCAGAAGAATCCTGCCCACTGCTGCTGTGCAGGAGACGGCAATGAGAGGGATTGTGATGTTTCTGCAGAATGTTTTGTTTTACATATTTGTAACAGCGATAAAACTCGAGCGTTTAGGGTGGTGCAGTTTAATTTGTCACGCAAATGAATTCACACACCAGCGATAAAACTCGCGCGTCTAGCACGGCGCCATTTCATTTGTCGTGTGAATGCAGTCGCGTTCAACGCGTCCGGTAGAAACACGGCGTAAGACCACAAAGTTATGCTGCCAGTTGACAAAAATTCCACTAAAAGAGAAATATTTGGTTCAAAAGCTCTGATGACATATCAAGAAACATCAAATACAGCTAAGCAGAGGAAGTCACAGTTTGGATCTCAGCCACCAAAAAGGCAATAATCATGCGCTTACCATTAGATGTCGTAATAAAATGATACATGGTTGTTGTGATTAAGAGAAACAGGCAAAGCTGGGGTTACACTCCCCCACCCCCCACCCACACACACACACACACACACACGCACACACACACACTTTTAGCTAAATACTTTATGACTCTTATTTATTACTATAAATAGGTTATGTTCACCAGAAAAAAAAGCACTCTCATCAACAGGGATAGGAGCGGCAAGACATGAGCTGCTGCTATTGGCTGATTCAGACCACATGGGGTTTTAGTAAAAAAAAGTAAATAAATATATATTGTATTGCTATATGTATTGATTAATCAGACAACAAATCCCAATACTCAGATAAAATGCAATCTAAAGAAACTACTTCTTTTTTTTTAATCATACTTCTTGAGGTGCTATGGGGATGCTATGGTGATCCCCAGGAGGAGCTTCATCACCCCCAAACCCCCCACCCCAACCCCTTGACACGCCTGTGGCCTCAGCCCTTTGGACTTGCCTGCCTGCTGATTCCTAATGAAGGTTTTTGAGAGTTATGGAACCCGAGTCTGCCTTTGAGTCCACCTTGGTTCTGACAGGCTCTTATAAATGTCTATTAAAGGTGCATTAAGGAGTTTGCACGTTTTATGCGAAACAGCGGCCCCTGCAGGACTTGGGCGTAATGCAGCTTAGTGAAAAACTCATGCCTGTGACTTGTGTTCACGGAAGAGAGGAACTCCTTCCTTGCTCTTTGAGTAGCGCTCGAGCAAAATGTAAGTTTCTTTTACCTGGTGGGGTCTGTGCTGGAGTTGTGGCAGTGCTAGTCTTTTCTTACTTTCTGGAAGATCCTGCTCAGTTGTTGCTCACTAAGCATCTGGCGGAGTAATGGCGGACAAAATGAAACCTAACTAAATCAGGCCAGCCGGAGTGTGCATTAGGTCATTCCTTTCAAATTCTCCCAAAAAAAATTCTGGTGCCGGACCGGCACTGCAACTTTCAAGTGACAATTTAGCTCTGTTAGCGGTACTTGCCATGAATAAGTCAGGGCACATTGTACACATCATTAAAAATGTGTAACATATTTATGGTGGAAAGTAAGTATTTTTAAAGCTGAAAAACTCCTTAATGCACCTTTAATATGATGGTTTGTATGTGTCATTTGAAGACAAAATATCATTTTAAGAAGAAATTGCATTATTTTTAGTATAAAGTTTCATATAGCAGGAGAATTGAGGGGTTTTACCCATTGTGTGCGTTATTTTGGATTTGTGAGTAGTGTTCTGAGAGAAAGAGGCATGTTTTCATAAAATGAGTGTAAACAATCAAGAAAAACTGTAAAAGATGACATGAAGAAAAGAATACCTGTGATGAATGCATTTAAACAGATGTCTCCTTGTTGGCATTCAACTGTCTGTCCGATTATGCATTCCAGATCATTGAAATCTGTGCATACGTGACACAGGATTGCTCCAGCTGTAATGAGGGGGAAAAAGTTAATTTAACTTTGAATATGTTAAATGAAACCTTAACTATATTGTATTAATTCTGAATGTATTGAGTGAACGTTGAATATATTGAATGAAACTTCACTGACGTCAACAAGACACTGTCACCATCTTCTAGTTTTTAATGTGTGCATGCTGCTGGTGTGGAGACATAAGAATAGCCAGGCTTTATTGTAAAGTTAGTAGAGGTAAAGGTTTAATAAACACATCTGCTCTGTGCAGAATCATGTCATGTATGACTTGAAAATTTGATCTAAATGTTATTTATACCTCTGTGTGCGAAACTTGCCCAGGCTGACAGCGTGCTGCCAATCATTAAAAATATTTCATACATTATGCTTCAGGCTGCATTGTACTATGAATGTGGGCGATTCTTAATGTATTTAAACAATAAATGAAGCCTGTGATGTGCAGATTAATCCGCTGTATTAAGAAAGTGCTGCGTCAGAGTGCAGTGCCAGTATACTCATCGATTTGCTGTATTTGTTGCAGCTACTTAAGGTGAAAAGACCAGAAGAGTATTGGGGTTTTTTTTTCACTTTTTTTTTTTTGAGACCATCATTTTCTAAACACGGGCCTTCCCTGGTTCCTCTCATGAAGTGTAACGCTGTGGCACTTTTCACTCCAGTCATGTTCAGGCAGCTTGGACATTACAATGTGAGGTGTTCAAAATTGGCAATTCGGTGTTAACTGATTATTAAATTAAAGGAGTGACACAATGGCACAAGGAAAATAAATGTGGGGTATCTGTGAAACTTATAATGTGAAACCCATTTTTACAGTGTTGTTTTCTTTTCATATAATTGGCAAGAGAAAATATCTTTGAGAATGCATATAATAGGTCCATATCTCTAACATTCATGAAATCAGTTGAAAATGACACCAAGCAGCTACTGTTCAATATGCAGACCTGGGGTCTGTTTCACAAAGCAGGCTCAACAAACACTGAGTCGAACCCTGAACTGTGAGTTGATCTACACTGAGTCCAATTTTTTTTTCACTTTCAGAAAGGCTGATTTGAATTGGTTAGATCAATAATCACTAATTTCACCCAGAGTTAGGCGCCTGCGCATAACTTCAAAAAGACAGCATAAAAGAAGCCTCGTTCTGACAAGTCCATGGCAAGAAGGAAGCAGCGGGAGCGGTTTTCATTTTAATATGGTCATAGGGTGCATTTGAATATGTTTTTAGAAAGTAGTGTAACACAGCTGCAAAAACACTGAGAATATTGTTGCTTGGATCAATGTGTCAGTTTAAATGTGGTCCTTTGCAATCAAAATAATGTTGCAATAATGTTACAGAGGGAAACTGCTTGAATTGTAGAATATTCATTTATTCAATTTAGGTAGAATCGGACTGGGAGAAGCAAACTTGGAGGCAGCCTAAAACGAAATATAAAAGCATTGTTCAAACAGGTGACACCTTGGAAAAATCTCAAGGGATAACCATGATGATTTTCACCATGTTCTGAAATGAAAAGTAAATAATAAGTGGCTGTTTTATAGTGCATTCTGCTACTTTCACAAGCATAAACGTCTTCTCTATCTGTCTATCTTTCTATCGAGTAATTGTCATGTCCTGTTACAGCAGCATTGCACATTACAAATTACAAGATGGTGACAGTGCCTTATTGATGCCACTTAAGTTTCATTCAATATATTCAAGGTTTCCTTCAATGTATTTAAGGTTTCATTCAGTGTATTCAAAGTTCCATTCAATGTATTCAAAAGTTTATTACATTTATTCAAAGAATAATATGCTGTTCAGAAACTTTTTTATTCTTTATAAATTTTAGTCCTCTATTATTGTTAAATGTGCATAAGGTGTAAAAGTAAACATAAAAGTAAGTTTGGTTACCTGTGCTGGAGAATGCCCAGATGAGAGTTAGAGAGAGGATCAGCTTCATCAGGATGATTAGCAGAGTCTTCCTGGAGGCTGCATCTGTCTCTGCTGAGCTTTCCTTCACTTTTTATATTGTGCTGTTGCTGAAATGCTGGATGAAAAATTCACGTGCAGCTGCTTAAATTACTGGGTGTGTTTTCCATGATTACAGGACGACCATTGAGACGTTCCCCATTTCATTCACTCAGTGAATCACCTCACCCTTTCAATTTGCCATTTAAAAAGTTCTTTACCGAAAACACTAAGGACATGCCACTAAGATAAAAATAGTTGGTTTTGTTTGCTTGCACCTAAGACAATGACTTGTTAACCTCCCATTATATTTAATTTGATAATTGAATCATTGTGTGTCTGCTGTGAAACCATACACACACTTCTATACAGTTATCAAATGAAGAGTTGTTATGATGCCTATGAATATTAAAATGTTTCCTGAAATGTCATTACATCTATGGCTATACAGAGATGTGGCCATCATTCAGGCTTTCATATATTTTTATAATTGGGAGTTAGAAAATCCATGTAAAAATATTTTTTTCCAAAGAAATGAGGGGTTTTCTTTAATAATGTAGTTTGGTTAAATAAGTATAAATTGTGATTTTTAAAAGTCAAATTTGATTATTTATGTTATTTCTGTCCATCATGGTGTGGCTTTGTATGTAAGAGATCAGTTGATCTCAGTCAACTGTCTGGTAAAATAATTTAATTTAATTTAAAGGTTAAAAAAGATTTATGGAAACCTGAAAACTAGCGGTCAAACTGCATTGAGACACATGTCTTGGGGTTACTTTTTTGGGTAACAAAGTAAAGCAGCACATTATGCTTAAAATATCTGCAACAAAATTACTTTACCGGACTACAGTGTTGTGCTTTTCTGTGCTACTCAAGCTGTGTTTGCCTATGTGTGAAGTTCTGATTCTTCCAGCCTGCACTGTGCACCCTGCACAGCCAGCTAACAGCACGGCGAAAAGATAACCACAATTTATCGTTTCATCTCTCTCCAACCTTCGTAGACCACAGGATCTTTAGCTCATGAAAAGATCTCTTTTCACTCACCTAAACACCAAAATTTCTCCATGTGAAATCCTACACAATGTCTACAAATTGGCACTATTACATTGTGAGTGGAGGGACATTTTGTTTATGAGTCGTGATATGGTCTTTACGTGATGGTTCCTGCTTTTCCAAAAACAAACTTGATCTTCCACCCCTTTGTTGTGACTGCTGGACTACAGAGAAGGAAAGTGTTCAAGACATGAAATGAGCTGGGACTTTGCAGCTTCTACTAGTAAGACCAATGAGGTTCCCACTGCTCCCTGTTGATCACCTGCATCCTGTCCCTTCTCTCCACCCCCTCATCAATCAAATACTGGTGATGAGAACTTTCTGTCTTTTCTTTCTATTTTTGTTGCATTTCTGTTTTAATTTTATATGATAAAATCACCAGACCTTTATTTTTATTTTTATACTTTTTGTTGACCTTTCATTTCTTTTTGAGATGAATATAAAGAAAAAAAATATTTTTAGGAGGTTATTTCCGTCAGGTTTCCAAAAGAATGTGTTATCAGACTCTCTTCCTTTTACATTATACAATTAACACTATCTAGCCAGGATAAATGATGATACAACCATGTTTTTCCAAGTACCGAAACTGTAAATTAAGAAATTTGGAAGTGAAGTAATAAGTAGTGATATTACTTCTTCAGTGAAGTAACTTATAAAGTAGTTTCAAAACTATTCACAGAAGTAATGAGTAACTATTAACTAATTAGTTTTTTTAGAATAAGTACCCCAACAGTGATCTTGGCCTACCCTGGTTTCAATTTTCATAGAGCTGCATGATGAAATTGTCAGACAGGATGTTGGACCGACCAGAATCCCTTTATCAGAAGTGGACAAGAGGATAGAGTTTTTTGCTGATGTAATTATCAGTTACCTTCAAAATGCAAATATAACAAGATTATGAACTGATGTCAGGTTACAAACTGAACATCGCAACAATACAAGCACTCTTATATAATTTTAAAGCAAATAAAATGGAATTTCTATAAATTAACTTGCGAAGGAAGATCAATAAAACATTTAGTAATACTAATTACTCAAGAACTTGACAAGTTCTATGAAATAAACTTTAAGCCAAAACATTCTAAGATGCAGAAAGACATGGTAAAATGGTCCAGGCTAGCATTACATCTCAATTCTAGAATTGAAATCCAACTAGAGGTCATAAAATTAATATTGCATCAATGTGTGAGTTTGAAAAAACTTTGTCAGACTCTGTAATTTTCTCTGGCCCCTTACCCAACTTTACCACTGATGACATGTTTAACCAAATATTCTTATTGGAACGGCCGACTATCTCAGTTGTCTTCGACACCAACTTCACCTTTGAGCTTCACATCAAACAGGTCATAGAAGCAGCTCAGAGATGGGAACTTGAGTCATGTGATTTGGACTTGAGTCAGTTCGAGTCTCTTTTTTGATGACTTGTGATTTCACTTGAAAAAAGTTCAAGACTTGAGACTCAACTTCAACTTGCAAGTTAAAGACTCAGGACATGGCTTGACTTGAGACATAATGACTTCATTGTTGTTGATTTTGCATTTTCAGTATTAATAAAAATGCTTCATCCCACAGCCAATCAGAGAGTGGCTTTTGGTCCCAAAGCCAATCAGAAGATGGGGATAATGATTAGCAAAGTATGGAAAGTGACAGTTTGATTTCTTAGATAATTGATTTCATAATGTGGCTAAAAGTACAACCAGCACTGAGTGTTTCTGAAATCTGTCTCTGATAACTGATGTACATAGTATGTTTATTGAGTGATATTAAAGCGGCTGTGAAGAGACTCAAAAGTGAGGCAGGCAGTTCTTCGGCCTCGTGGTAGGGGGCGCTCCATAAATTAATTAATTAAATACTTGTTGAAACAGTGCATGAAAATAAGGAGACTCAACTTGACTTGACTTGAAGAAAAAAATGACTAGGGACTTCCTTGAGACTTTCACTTCTGTACCTTGGTCCTCAGTGGCGGACCGTGCATTTCACACTAAGGCCTTCAGAACAGATTCGCCTGAAACAATCCACCCTTCAATAACTATTTTATGTCTATAAAAAAATATCTTATTAAACAGATATGCATATAAAGGGTTGTTGCACAGCAGATAGATACTTGTGCAGCCACAAAAAATGCCTTTGCTGAAGTCTCCTACTACATCTGTGCACATACAATAAGCATCAACTTAATAAAACAGCAATATTATTTAGGAAAAGAGGAACATTTTACTCACCAAAATCCTGATTATTTGTAAACAAAATCCATCCACCTTTCCTTCCTCAAAAAGAGTTCATTTGCTCTGTCATATAGATTATCCGTGCGTTTCAGTTCAATCAGCAGATCCTTCTCCATTGCCATCAAAGCCAGGGCTGAAAGTCCAGCTTGCCCTGTGGTACTTCTGGGGTAAGTTTTAATTCTCTTCAGGTCTTCTTCTGCTTCTTCTTCTTCTTCTTTGGAATAATTGCGGCGGCAACCAACAACTTAGGTGCATACCGCCACCTACCGTATCTCTTGGTGAATGTAAATCAGAAGGCCTGGATATGCTGTTGTTAGCGTACGCTAGCTAGAAGGCGCTGAGTCGCCAACTCGAAATCTGATTGCTTGAAGCAACTGTCTGTTTGACGCTTCACTTTACTTTACTGGGCTATCAGAACGGACTGTGAAGGCCTCAGGCAGATTTCTTTTTACCCTAGCAACAGATGATGCCTGAAATCTGATTGGTTAAATGATTTAACATAAAAAAACACATGTCTGGAAGCAGCGCAACCACGGGAAAACCATGAAAGGAATCAGAACATACCGTTTGGAATCATTTATTTGTCATTCATGGACAAAATATAATTTACATCAGTCTGTAATTCAGATACTTTTTAGGCCAGCAGAGAAGGCTTTGCAGGCCCTGATGGCCCACCACTGTCTATGCCTTCCTTCCACTTGAAAACTTTGCCCAACTCCAACCATTTCTCTCCTGCAACAGAAACTCTCATTCATTCTTTCTTTCATTACTTCCAGACTGGACTACTGCAATAGCCTCCTCTATGGTTTACCCTCAAAACTTATGAACAAAGTTCAAATCATCCAAAACTCCACAGCACGTCTCCTCAGCCACACCAGCTCATGGCATCACTTCACCCTCATCCTTCAAAACCTCCGCTGGGTCCCTGTCGAACAACGCATAACATTCAAATTCCTCCTCCTCACCCACAAAGCCCTCCATCACCAGGCCCCCTCCTACGTCTCAGACCTCCTTCAGGTCCACAATCCTTCCCACAGCCTCTGACCTTATTTTACTCCCTCCTCATCCCACCACCAAGAACCAGACAATGAACCTGGAGGGACAGACTTTTTGTGCTGCTCCACATTGAAGTCGCTTTTAAAAACCCATCTGTTTAAAATAGCTTTTAATATTTAACTACTCTTACATCTTTCTTTGTTTTAACTACCCTATACCTGCTATTTTCACCTTTTTGTGTCTTTGTTTTAAGCTTCCCTTTAGAACAATGTTGAGAGTTTTTGCTATAAAAATCACAAAGGGCTGTACAGAACAAGATAAAAGGACATACAAATGTTTATACATATAATAGAATTTCTCTGGTGAAATATTCAGATAAAAACTTCTCTAAATAAAAGTGTCTTCAAGTCTTTTTTGAAAGAGTCCACAGGGTCGGCCATGGACTGACAGGAGCAAGTGGCTCCAGAGTCTGGGGACAACAACCTGAAAGGATCCATCTCCCTGGGTTTTAAGCAGTGTGTTTGGGACCTTCAGGAGTTTGTGGCCTGAAGGCCAAAGGGTTGGCTGTGAGGAATTGGGACATAAGAAGTCCGTAATGTACTGGGGGGGCTCATCATGTAACACTCTGAAAGAATCTGATGAAAAAATAATGAAAGGGAAATTAAAATCTTATTCAATACTTCACTGATTTTATGAGATGTGTTTTAGTCAGGTTCTTTGAAATGGTACTGTGTAGTCTTATCTATAATTATCCAACAAAACTGGTACTCTTTTGCCAAAACTTTTGTTTTCTTTAAGAAACAGTACACAGTGTCTTTTTGTTGTCATGTGAAACAAAAAAAAAAAAAAAGTGCCACTGCTCATTTGAACTTTTGTCTTTTGTTTTCTTGGAAGACTGAAGTTTTCAAGATTGTCATGCTGGTGTTTCTCAGCCAACATTCCTGCTGGGTGTGGTTCAACGATCTTTTGTGCACTGCTCAAACAGTGACACCAATCAAAGCATTTACTCAGAAGCAAGGTGTGATGTTACTGAGCTTGCTTAAGGCTTTGAGAGTTGATTTTACATTTTCTAAGAAGATGGAAAAGAATACTTGGTAACACTTTATTTTAGCCCCCCTATGTAACACATTATAAGTACATTTATAAAGCATTATAATGCCATTATAACATGTGTAGCTACAGTTATAAACATTCATAGATGATCACAATTCCAGGACTTAACCCTAACCCTAACCCTATGCTGTATAGTGCTGTATAGTGAGTTATAAAGCATTGTGATCATGTATGAGTGTTTATAACTACTTATAATGTTTTATACCAGGTGCTTAAAGTAAAGTGTTACCGAATACTTTGTAGGTCCCATGTGATGGCCAAGGCCACACATTCAGCAGGAAGGCGAAACCCTTCACTTAATTTCTTAAGTTGCAGATAGCCACACCCCAAACATTTCACTTCACACAACACAAGATGTTTGCTTTAGAATTAATTTGCTTTTCTTAGTCTTCCACTCTTTAAATGGAGTGCACACATTCATACCTTGAAAGACACCTGCCATTATGTTTTCTGTTTGTAATAATTGTGTTTTCTTTTGAGTTACCCTGCTGGTGGGAGGTTCCATCTTGGAGTGGCAAAAGATGTGGCAGTTGAATAAAGACTCTTTATGGCAGAGACCACCTGATGAGCTGAAGCATGTGCTGCCACGTCAGAGGGGGATTTTGACTGGACTTAAAGGATAAGTTCGGTTTAAACAGTTTTCACGTTGTTTATAGAAAGCTGTATAACAATATACTCACTCAGAAGGGTTTTCTGATTCGAAAAGTGGTCCGGGAGAAAGTTAGATCCATAGTCGAGCTGCAGACCTCCATATACTGTTAGCCAATTGGGCATCCGTGGCGCCGGCTCCCAAAACGGCTTTAATCGTCCAAAAACTCATTAGTTTCACCAATATTTCCCCATTGTCCGCTCACGCCACTCCTCCACCACAGCCCGGTGTCGCAAAATACATGCTGTTGCGGTTTTACAGATCTCTGAAAAGAATACAGTGATCTGGAAGTAAACTGAAATACATTCACCAAGAGACACTGTAGGTGTCGCTGTGCACCAAAGTTATTGGTCGCCACCCCTCCAAAGAAGAAGAAGCACATCTCTGAACTGCAAACATCTGCTTCGCAAAAACGCTGTAATTCCAGAGGAATTCCAGGGCGATGATGCTGGTTTCAAAAAGAACCCCGGTCTCATTGGAAACCATTCAAAAATGCCGATTTTCAGAGTGCAAATAAACATATAGAGCGCCCGGTTTCAGAACATATTTTGGTCTCTATCACTAACCGTGCTGTCTTCACCAGACTCTGATTTTCATAAAAATCATCTGTTGATTTCATATTACAAGTTCAAGTTTTGCATAAATCGCCCTATCACAGCACCTCCTCTGTCTGCGTGATGCAGTCACGTGACGGGCGGGACCAATCACATTTACATCCGGTTTCAAATATTCAATGTGGAGACGTCCTGCTGGACTCGCTGAAGTCTTCAGAGCAGCGGGTGGGAACGCAATGGGTGACGTCACGGAAGGTCTATCCATTTATTTACAAATCTATGGTCTCCACCTGTTCTTTTTTTTTTTTTTTTCGTTCAGTCCAGCGCTATATTTACTCCCTCTCAGCTCATTCTGTTAGGTCTGTTTGTTATGTTAACACCTCAGTTTTGTGAATTGTGTATGAGTTTGTTCTATTGACCTCTTCTAACTTGTGTTTGTATTTTGCTGTAGTTTCTTGTAAATACAGCAAAAAGGATTTTTTTCCAACAAGCTTTAGTTTTTTTTCTGTTTTTCCTCATTGCTGGACTGTTTGGCCCATGACATCCTATATAAGAGTAAAACCTTACTTCCACCGTATAGATTGTGCCAGTACAGCACAGTACAGTACATGTTTTCATATGTTTCGCTGAAGATAGTACCAAAAGAACCGTACCCAACTGTTACGATTTTTCATTACCTCTTCGTTGAGGTATCTGGCACATCGGGACGGTTACCATAAAAAGGAGTGACAATACTGTCTGCTGATTAGTAGTGACGATCATCTCCCTCGAAAAACCCACCATGTTTAAACAGTTCATTCACTAAATAAATCCTCTTTCATTCTCATATGTCACTTTGCACACACTGCTTGTTTAGTAAAGCTTTGTTTTTGTTTTGTTTTTTTGTTTTTTTATGACGGCACACCACCCAGCATTGCTCATCTGGTGTCATTGTGCAGGTCTTCATAAATGGAGAGGACGAGACTGTATGGTGAGTTCCCACAGTTTCACATTGGATCAAAGACGTTTTATTTCATCTCAAATGGGAGAAAATGACATTATCATTGAGAGGTGCAGAAAATATATTTTATAAGGTGTGAAGGCCTCTCCTGAACTTTTTTTGATCAACCATCTACTGAGGTGCAAGAATTAATCTTTCATTTAGTACAGTATTTTCGGGTTGAATTTGTAACTCTGTAATTTTGTTGAAAACTTTAATAAATATAGTAGGGCTGTCAGTCGATTAAAGTATTTAATTGCTATTATTCGAATGATTGTCCATAGTTAACTATCAATTAATCGCAGATTGATCGCACATTTTTTTATCTGCTCTAAATGTGAATTAAAGGAAGAATTTTCAAGTTCTGAATACTCTCATCAGCATGGGAGTGGACAAATATGCTTGTTTTATGTAAATACGTGTTTATTATTGTTGCTAAAGTCTGGAACAATATCAAATACTGCCCAGAATCATCTCCACATAACCTCAAACATTCTGCATAAAAAATAGGCTGGAAGGGAATTTTTACCTGAATGGAACATTATTTAGTAATAATCTGACCATGTAATCATGTAGTCCTACCAACTACATTTCCAGTTTTCCAAACATTTTTCAACACAAACTGATTGAGCTCCTGCATCAATAACAGACTCCTAAACCAGTAAATCCCATTGGTCAACAAGAGAACAGAATTTCCTGAAGCCCTCATAAAAGAAAAGAATGGCACAGCCTCCTTATTCCTCTCTGCTCCTCATCCAAGCATTGATTGTATATATAATGGACGTGGGTCCAAAACGTGAAGCCTACCCGAAAGACTCAAAAACTTGCAATGACACAGTGTCCACCAGGGGCTGACTCCAAAAAGGCTGTGATTCCATAGACTCCAATTCAAAATGAAATATCAATAAAACTGGATCAGCTGAGTTTCTACAGCTCAGAGTTGTTGTTTTTTTTTTTTTTTTTTGTTTCATTTCACTTCATCCAGAAGAGAGATCAGGCAGTCCATCTCAAAATAATGTAACAACGTGCAGCAACTTGATGCAGGAATGAAGACAAGAGCTTTGATTCAACAGTCCAGGATCCCCCCGCTCACGGTCCGACGCATAAAAATAAACGAACACACAAAATGAACTCAGAACACAAGAACTCAACTTAAACAACACAACGAGCAATAAAAGGAACAACCATTAACACAAATAAAGCCCCAGAACAACCCCAAAACTTCCAAACGGGGAGCTCCCAGCATGCTCTGCAGCATGCAGCACATCACAGCGACCCCACGGTCGCTATGATATATTAATACTGAATTTTTTAGAGTGTTAACATTTTCATAATGAGGGGGTGTGGCTACTTGATTGATAGGTCTGCTCTGGCTTTCAGGAGGTTTACATTATGGAGCCAGCATTAAGATTCAGTTCTCCGACAGTTGTTATTTTCCACAGTTACTCAGTTTGTTGACTAGTTTCGATTCATTGTTGATTATTTGTAACCATGACTAGTTCCTGGATTAACTACTCTAAAAGACCCTCGAAGGATTCTGTTGTCCAGTTTTTTTCTGTAATTTTTGCATTTACATATAATATTAACGATATGATGTTTTGTGTTTCAACAAAAAAGTCATTTTTTCTGAGGTGTTGTGGCCTGAACATGAAGTTTAACCTGGGTCGGAGAGAAACCCAGATGGAGGGAAGCTCCACCGCTAGCCGTGCCTGGCAGCCGGGGGGATAGCATCGTTAGGGCCAGGGGAGAAAACAGCGCTAGCGGCCGAGGAGCTAGTGCCACTACTCGGGAGAAAAAAACTACCGACGGCCATGGAGCTAGTACTGCTACTTGGGAGAAAACAGCATGAGCGGACAGGGGAAAAACTGCTACGGGGCAGAAAGCAATGCTAGTGGCCGGAGAGGAAGCACCGTTTGTGCTCACTGTCAGGGGACAAACCACCACTAGTGGCTGCTGCCAGTGCTGAGCGGCCGCCCGGCGGGCACTTCTCTCCATGTACCCTCAAGCCTGTGAATCCCTGAAGAGAGTCAAGATACTGCTTAGCTGCCTGCTTGAGGACCAGGTCAAATATATAAACACTTCAAACGTTATTATTGAAAAACAAATGATGTGCAAACACTATGGAAGCAGTTTACAGCAGACCATCACATTATCACACAAAACAACAGTCCTGGGCTTTCAGTGTGCTCCGTTGCCTTGCTGTCTTTTTTTCATCTCTGGCTCCAAAATTCCATCATGTCAGCCTCCAAGCTGGCTTCATTTTGTAATAATAGAAAGAAACGGGTGACGTGACGAATATGGAGACGCTGCATTCACGCTGCTGCAGATTGGAGCCGACGTGTCTATGTGGTGGGCATCTTGGGGAGGTGCCACTCACTTAGACATGTTACACCAAACTGCTTCTCCTTCTTCTTTTTTTGGCAGATCACAAACAGCTTTAAGGTGCATACTGTCACCTACTGTACAAGAGTGTGCAGTATCACACCACGTACTTCTCAGTTTCTCAAATTACAATGTGAGATAAGGGTCACAAAACATGTGCAAGTTAATTGTGTGTCAAATAAATTAGTGGCATTATTAGGAATTTGAAGTAATTCATTATTATCACGCCAATTTTGACAACCCTAACATGTATTTAACACTAAATCACTCAAATAAATACATTTAGATTAAATAACTTTGAATTGTAATCGCAATTGAATTTTAGTTGTTCTATCACACAAAACAAGGTTATGTGTCAGGAAAAATTTTCTTAATTTGTGATATGAAGGTATTTGCTGCAGTTGTTAGTTGGATACAGACCCAGTGAAAAAAGGGAGTCATTCCAGAACAAGTTGGACATCCCAGTCTTGAAATTTAATTAGGGACGCACTCCCTAAAAGCAGCATGCTGTTAGCTTCGCTACTTTCATAAGTCAGCTGTTATCTTGGCAAACTAGTTAGTTGGGTTTTGATCAAGTCATTCATACTCCAACATCACTAGGCGGGATGTGACTTCTGAGATGGTGCAAAAGAGATTAAAATGCTGTGCATCTTGGACAGAACAGAGCAGGTTGTCAGTGACAGTCATATTTTTAGAGGAAATGTCCATGATATAGTTGCGATGGAATTTGATTGTTGGACATTGCTAAAGGGGTTTGATTTTTGTGTTTGTCATTGTTGTGTTTACTGTTCTGCACACAGTCAATACCATAATATGTTTAGTTCTAAGAGGAAGCAGTCATCCACAACATTATAATGATACACAGTTTTAATTTACTCCGCATGTCACACACATTTGTATCTTAAAAGACACAGACCCACATGAAGTTGTCCACCCCTGCCCTAACACTTTTCAGTATGATAGTCGAAGAAGAAAACAGTGAATAACACGAGGAAATATCATCAAATATTCAATACAGAGAACGTTTATGACAGTGAGCTTTCAGAGGAGACCAGTAGGGGGAGCGCGAGAGCAAAAGTTGCATAGTTCATGGGGGGGGGGGGGGGGGGGGGGGGGGGGGGGGTGTTACGTGCTTTTTTTTTTAGCCTTTTAGTATCAACCTACAGCACACTCAAGCAACAACTTTGCCCAAAGTTGGATTGTGGAGGCTGCATGTGTCAAAAAACAACTTAAATTAAATTTGCCTCTGCATCATGGCTGCCTCAAACAACTGGAAATGAGTCCCTGCCTCTTTAAGAATCTCCTCACCTTAGCGACAGGCCCCCCTCAGAGTGTCCATTTCCATGTGCATGCTCTGTGAGTGGAGAGGGGCGGGGGAGCACGAGCTGTGCAGGAGGAGCTATGCAGACTACATCAGACCTGGGGCAGAGCTGTGCATTATGGGCGGAGCTGTGCAGCACCAAGCGTTTCAGCGCTCAACATGGCTGCCAGAGGGAGATTCAGGGATTGCTCAAATATGTGTGAATGGTTCAGGAAACAACTCCATGCGTCTTTTTAATGACACTATAGCATTATACAAAGCTCAAGAAAAAGTGGATTTTGCATAGTACCCCTCCTTTATGGAATGTTTTAAAAAGCTTGATAGCAGAGGGAATTAGTTTCAAATAGTGACAACTTTTTCTTCGTTCACTTTTTAGGTCTTTTTTTGGTCTGAAGGCCAAAGAGAGAATGACTCTTGGCGTTGAAGAAGACAAATGTATTGTTTTCTTCACTGATCTCCCTAAGTCAGGGGTGTCAAACTCGTGCCAGAAAGGGCCGAGTGGCTACAGGTTTTCGTTCCAACCAAGCAGGAGCACACCAGACTCCACTCATGTCATCAGGTCTTCAGTGTAGCTTGATGACATGAGTGGAGTCTGGTGTGCTCCTGCTTGGTTGGAACGAAAACCTGCAGCCACTCGGCCCTTTCTGGCACGAGTTTGACACCTGTGCCCTAAGTGCATTTGTCCTCTTGGTCAATAGTAAAAGCAAGGAATAAAGTTAACATTAGCATGAATTTTTAACTCTGTTACTTGCAACCCTATTACCGAGGTTACACTAAACTGAATATAGCAAATAACCAAAAATAATAAGAACTGAATAAAAAGCATGCCTGTGATGACTGAGCTGAGCCAATCAAGCTTTGTGTAGTTTAGATGAATAATAACACAAAATTTAACAGAAGATTTTTTATCAGAAACTTTGTTTTTATAGATACAAAAGATTTATTAATGCAAGAGTGGTGTGGAAGCCTAAGACAGTTACAACAGGTAGCATGAATAACCAGAAGAAAACAAGTAAACAAAGACAAACCAGCAAAGAATAAAGACAGAGACAGCTCTAAATGGGCTTGGCAGGGGGCAGAGACAGGACTCCATCATGCCGTGGCTTTGTTTATAATGCTCTCAGTCAGAGACACGATGTAGGGATGTGACTAATGTAGATGCTTAAGCTATAACCAAAAGTGCAGTGTCATCTTCATTGGCAGCAATGGGTTAGGGTTATGGAGTGTAACACTAATTTTGTATCGATAGTATCCACATATTTGTGGTTTACATTTTTACAAAAAAAAAAAAAAAACACAAAAATGCAATGACTGAAAAACTGTTATTCCAACTGCAGTGTTTAGTACTGAACAGATCAGTCTTTTCACAAGACAAGTAAGACAGGTGTCTCTACGGACACAAAAGCTTCTAAATCTGTTTTCCTTAAACCTTGAAACATGACTATCATGAGTTCTTACTCAGTCTTGAAAGCTGGCGAAAGGATCAGTGAATTCTACGTTTTCTGGAAGAAGCGGGCACATTTCAGTGGATGTAACCTGTAACCCTTCTACAAAACTAGACATATCCCAACCGAAACTACAAACACAACCACTTCTCAGTCAACATCAACCACTCCCATGTCAACTTCAACCACACCTGAGCCACTCACAGTTACTTTTGCATCACCTGCTGTTACAGTAATGACCCAACAACAGTTAACACCCCATCACATGATCTGTGAGCAAAAATAAAAGCTTTGCTGTAGAAATTACAGCAACTGTCAGCCAAGATAAACTTGAGCTGCAACAGCAACTGGGACTTTCCCAACTGCACCTACAATTGCTTGACTACCAACAACTGCTGCTTCATCAGGTCCATCTTTCTCTCTGTGGATAACAGCACCTTCTACAGCTGTTCTACCAACAATTGGTTCTACATGAGCTGCTGCATGGCCACCACCATCAACTGATTCCCCGACACTACTAATAATCTGCTTCATGACGATGGTCATCATTACCCCACTTGCACAGAATCTTAACTTGTGTAATAACAGTTTCACTTCAACATTTTATCAGTTGAGTTTCTTAACTGTGAATCTCTCCACTAGGAGATAATCATCTCATTTTTTTAAAACCTGATTTCCCCTCCTAGCAAAATATTTAAGTAAAAATAAGAAACTTTTGCAGAACCAGGCTCAGGTGTCAGCTTTCAGCTATTCCGGTTGGTGTGAGGGGTTAGAAAGAGAGAAAAGGAAAGGACACACAGATTGAGAGAGGGGGGGGGGGGGGGGGGGGGGGGGGGGCGTAGAAGTGACAGATGTCAAGTGAGTGAGGACAGAAGAGAAGCTATAGCAGCTTCACTGAGAAAACGATCTGGGGAGGCCTGAACCAGCCCTAACTGTAAGCTTTACTAAATAGAAAGATCTTAAGCCTAACCTTGAAAGCAGAGACTGTGTCAGCCTCCCTAACAGAAACTGGGAGCTGGTTCCACATAACAGGAGCCTGGGAGCTGAAAGCTCTGCCTCCTGTTCCACTTTTAGAGAATCGAGGAGGGCAGATACTTTGAGAACACCCGGGTTAAAATAAGGATTTTAAATTCTATTCTAGATTTAACAGGAAGCCAGAGAAGAGAGGCTAATATTGGGCTGATGTGATCTCTTCTGCTAGTTCCTCTCAGAATTCTTGCTGTAGCATTTTGAGCTGACCAAAGAATTTTTAGGCCACTGTTCAGGCACCTTGATAACAGGGAATCACAATAGCTCACATTACACCAGTTCTAAAGTCGCTCCATTGGCTCCCTTGGATGGATTTTAAGGTTCTCTTTAATTACTGTTATTTTGTTCATTTATCGTTTATTGCTCTTCTCTTTCTCCTCTGCATCAGAGCAAAGCAACATGGCGGAGTTTAGGTTTCGCTTCAGCCACAGCTAGTCGCTGATTGGTCAGTGATTGACCAATCAGCGACCAGTATGTGTTGACGTCACATTTCCAGCCCGACTCAGCCCGAGTCGACCCTGCTGTTGAGCAGGGCCGAAAACCTACCCGGGTTGTGTCAAAGCAGGCTGGTGGAAACGCCCGCAAGCGGGGTAGTGCCGAGTCGAGCCGAGTAGAGTAGGGGAGGTGGAAACGCGCCATTATTAGTCTTTAAATGTCTTAAATGGCTTTGCACCTTCTTATTTAGCTGATTTGTTTTTACCATATCGATCCTCGCGGGCCCTGAGGTCCTCTGGCAGCAGCCTACTGTGAGTCCCAAAAGCCAGAACCAAGACCCATGGTGAGCCGGCCTTTAGCCACTACAGCCCCCGCCAGTGGAAAAGCCGGGCGGAGAACCTCAGGACCGCAGACTGTTGATATTTTTAAAGGGAGGTTAAAAACATAACTTTTAATCAGGCTTTTAAAGGTGCTGTAGGCAGGATTCTGCATCTCTGCCATCTTGCTTAGGTTTACCTAAGCAAGATGGCGATTTGACCCATCTAAGATGGCGATTTAAAACCCAGCACAGCCAATCCTGTCCTGTTTTCTCTGACATCACGCCCTTGCGCAAATCACAAGAGCCCCTCCCACAAGAACGCGCGACGAACGCCCCTCGACCAATCATGGTTAGAGCCTCATGGGCTCTTCTGATTGGTCAAAGATACCTGGAGCTGTCGAGATTCCTTTTCAGCTCAGAACAGAGACAGATGGAAACGCTGCGCCCTCGCGGTAGTGCAATTATGCTACACTCCTAAAAGATTATCAATGGATACATATAATCCAAAGAAAACACAGAAAAATTAGCATTGACTAGCAAAACCCTGCCTACAGCACCTTTAACTGACCTTTTATTTCCCTCTTATTTTCATCATTATTTATGTAATTTTGTTCAATTTTATTATGTTCTTTTAATTTATTTTACTTTTTTACTTTTATAATCTTATCTTACTTATTTTATTATCAACTGAAGCATATCCTTTTAAGTTTTTAGTTGTTAAACTTCAGTGTTAGTGTGTGTGTGTGTGTGTGTGTGTGTGTGTGTGTGTGTGTGTGTGTGTGTGTGAGTGAGTGAGTGAGTGAAATGAATATGAAAATTGCTCTACAAATAAAGGTTGATTTGATTTTGTGTGAGTTTTCAATTTATATCTACATTTGCTTCCGAAACAAATTGCCTTGGTGTAACTCTGTTACATTGCTGGTTTGAGAAGTGTGTTTTGAATGTAGATATTTCATCAAGTGAATTGAATCAAATGTCTGCTATTGAGGATGCAATAAAACATTAAGTGGTCCAAAAAGTAATTAGTACTTTGAGTACTTACTTTTGATAAGAGTAATTTTTACTATTAAGTATTTCTCTAACACCAGTACTTTTACTTGTAATTGAGTACAATTTAAGCATTGTAACTGTACTTGTACCTGAGTACAAAGTTTCAGTACTCTTTCCATCTCTAGAAACAAGTCACATGAGGAGTTACTGCCACCAGTAACTTCCAAAGATTTTTCGTTTGTGTGGGGTGCCATCTACTGGTTAGAAAATACCACCACATCTCTGAGGTTAAAAACAGTGTCAATGTATTTGAGTGGTATTTTTGTTTATTATTCTTCTTTTAGCAATCCTGTTGTATGTTGTTCAAAAAAAATTTTAATCGAAAATAAGGTCTAATGCAGACACCAAAATATTCCATGGTTGTTGGTAATGAACAACAAAGGAATTTCAAATTGTTTCAGTCAATTTAAATGGACTGTACAGTTCTATCAAAAGAGGCAAGCTGCCAGAAACACAGCCCACATCGGCAACATAAAAGATTTAAAAAGATGGAATTGAAAAGCATATACTACTCCTATTGTAAAAGAGGCCACATTGGGAAATTGCTATCCTGAATTCAAATACATGTAAATAAATGAAAATACACACACACACACACACACACACACACACACATATATATATATATATATATATATATATATATATATATATATATATATATATATATATATATATGTATATATATATATGTATATATATAAACTGTGTTCTCGCCACCCCGGCGGTATTGTGTCTGTCTCCTTCAAGCTCGGGTCCTGGGAGCTTGAGGGTTCTGCACAGGATCTTAGCTGTTCCTAGGATTGCGCTCTTTTGAACAGAGCTCTCAGATGTTGTTCCTAGCATCTGCTGGAGCCATCTTCCCAGCTTGGGGATTACTGCTCCCAGTGTCCCGATCACTACTGGTATCACTGTTGCCTTCATGCCCCACTCTCTTTATCTCTTCCCTCAACCCTTGGTATTTCTCCAGCTTCTTGTGCTCCTTTTTCCTGATGTTGCCATTACTTGGGATTGCTACATCTATCACCACAGCCGTCTTCTGCTGTTTATCCACCAACACTATGTCTGGTTGATTGGCCATCACCTGCTTGTCAGTCTGGATCTGGAAGTCCTACAGGATCTTGGCTCGATTGTTCTCGACCACCTTTGGAGGTGTGTCCCATCTTGACCCTGGGACCTCCAGTCCATACTCGGTACATATGTTCCTGTACACGATGCCTGCTACCTGGTTGCGTGTGGAGCGGTGCGGCACGGTGCTTACATGCAGTGTAGGACCGGGCGGTGGGGAGGCGTGGAGCGGCGTGGAGTGGCACGGAGCGGCGCGTGGAGCGGCGTGGAGCGGCGCGCAGCGGCGCGTGGAGCGGCGTGGAGCGGCGCGCAGCGGCGCGGTGCCTGCATGCTGCGTCGGGAGTCGTGAGTGGGGTGCAGGATGGGCCCCCCCCAACCCTGGGCCCGGGACAACAGACCCGTTTGTCCCCCCCTGTCGGCGGGCCTGGTTCCATGTATGCCTTGCCTGCCAGCATGTTACACCCTGCTGTGATGTGCTATACTGTCTCTGGTAGGCCTGGGCGATTATATGATCGTGATTGGTGATCGCGGTTAATTTCCAGTCGATCATGGTGATCAGCTGTGAGCACATTTACTCGATCAGACATGGCAGAAATGTGCGTGACACAGTCAATCACAGTCGACTTTTTCCTGCTCAACGTCCGCCTGTAAGTTGTCTGAGAAGTAAACAGAGATGGAGATGAACGTGGAGCCGAGGGCTGCGAAGCAGATGAAGTCAGCCATGCATTGGCGTTATCCTCTGAAGATGAGGCTGCTGGTGACAGGAAAGGCTGCTCCACCCGCACCGCTGCTAGCACACCGCTGCTAGCACAGCGATCCGCAAGGAATCTGGTCTTTTCAGTACAGGAACTACTGGTGATACAGTTTAACTAACGATCGTTCAGTTCTTCTCTTTTACTGAAAATGATGGGGCATCGCATAATTGAACATATTACCACTTCTTGCCACTAACATTCTTCTTCTAACAACATGCAAAGAGAGCCTGCAGCGCCTGCAGCGCCCTTCTTCTTCTGTGGTGTCTGTGTAAAATAAGGTTGAACATGCAAACAGCACACGTAGTGGCGTGAAGTGCAAATGCAGTCATGGCGTCGTCTGTGCACCGTGGTCTGAATGAGGATCTCCCTGAGTTTATTACCTCCGCCAGGAGGTTATGTAATCACGTCGGTTTGTTGGTTGGTTGGTTGGTTAGTTGGTTTGTTAGCAAGATCACGGAAAAAGTAATGGACGGATTGCAATGAAACTTTGTGGAAAGGTGGGTCTTGAGCTAACTTGGAATCCATTAAATTTTGGTGATGATCCAGATCACTGTCTGGATCCAGGAATTTTTTAAAGGATTCTTTATCATTGAGAGATAGGGAGCCTTTCACATGGTTGGGCAGGCCCGTCGACAGGGGGGGACAAACACCTGGTTCACACAGGACGCGCCGCTTCCGACGCGGAAGTGGGAAGTGGAGAGTGATTTTGCACAGTCTCTACGCGAATTCAATAGGCTCAAAGTTTGCCATCTTTTGTCTGAAGAGGAAAAAATTCTTGACCAAAGAAATTGGTATGAGCCTAAAATGGATCAGATAACAGGCTTCATGAAAACAATTGACAGATGGCTGGCAGAAGTGTATGATTCCACAGAGAAGGAAAACTTGAAGTTAGAGGAACCTACCGAACAAGTGACAAATGAACAAGATGCTGTTTTGCCCAGTGACAGTGTTTCACAGATAGGGGACAGCAATAGAGAAAAGGCTAACTCTCATGTAAGTAACACCTCCAGCATGTCAAGTGTATCGACCACTCGAGCTCGTCAAGAAGCAGAACATGCAGCTCTACTGACGCGTGGCGGTGCTAAAGAAAAAAACAAGAACTTGAATTGCAAGAAATCAGAATTAAAGCTGCAAAAGAAGAATTAGAACTGGAGACTGCATTACCTGAAAGCCAAGTAAAAATTCTAGTGCTTAAAGAGTATGAAACATTGGAAGATGGCAGACGTAGTCACGTGTCAGTGCGAAAACCAGTAAGTGGGAACATAAAGAAAGAAAGAGTTAGCATGCCACCATTGCAACATGCTACAATGAATATTCAAGCATCAAGACAAGTGCAGCACTCACAATCACCACAACAGTCACAGCTAGTCTCGAACCAAAGTCCTAGAACACAAACAGGTGATGACATTGTGTCAGTCATGCAAAAGCAGAACGCAATTATGGAATTGCTCGTAAAGCAACAACAGCTTTCGCAGCTACCGACAAAGGAGGTTTTTGTGTTCAAAGGTGATGCACTTCAGTTCAAGTCTTTCATGTGAGCATTTGAACATGCTATAGAGCAGAAAACAGACAATGACCAAGACAAACTATATTTCTTGGAACAGTTTTACAGATGGAGAGCCCCAACAACTTGTGCGTAGTTGTGCTCATATGGCACCAAGCAAGGGCTATAAAGAAGCGAAGCATCTTCTGCATAAGCATTATGGAGATGAGCTTTGAATTGCCATTGCCTACATGGAGAAAGCACTCAAATGGCCACAAGTGAAGGCAGATGATGGGAAAGCGTTAAACACCTTTGCAATGTTTCTGATAGGATGTCGTAACTCTATGGAAGACATTGAGTTTTTAGAAGGGATGGATAATCCTACCAACCTGCGCTCCCTGATATCCAAGCTGCCTTACAAAATGAAAGAACGTTGGTGAACAGAGGCTTTCGACCTGAAGGAACGACTTGGTTACAGGGCCAGATTTATGGATTTGGTGAACTTCATAGACCGACAAGCTAAGATCAAAATAGATCCACTTTTTGGTGATATCTCAGATGGCCGCTCAACCAGGGCAATAAAGATGAACCCAAAAGGAAAGCAGTCTGCAAAGGAGGTTCGTGGAAGCAGTTTTGCAACCAATGTTGTTTCAGAAGCCAAAGAGCCTCAAGAAAGGCCTGCCAAGGTCAAACCTGTCAGCAGCGGTAAAGCGGCGAACGCCTTTTGATAAAACGTGTTTGTATTGTCAGCAGTCTCACGCTCTTGCCTCATGCAGTAAGATCAAAGGTCAGCTCCATCAAGACCGAGTGGAATTTCTGAAATCAAAGGGTCTATGTTTTGCATGTTTGATTCCTAGCAATCTCAGCAAATCATGTAAACGAAAAGTGGAGTGCAAAGAATGTGGTTTAAAGCACCCTGACATTCTGCACAAACAGAAGGATGAGAGTTCCACCTCACAAGGAAAGCATGATGGTTCTAGTCCGAAAGAGGAGCTACCTGTCGAGGTTCCCATCTCACAAGAGTCTTGCGGCCTTACGGGGGCTGGAGAAGCTGAATGTGTGCTGTCAATAGTACCGGTGAAGGTCAAGTCAAAGAATAATGATCAGCATGTAGATACATACGCTTTTCTGGACCCGGGAAGCACAGCAACATTCTGTACGGAAGACCTGCAAAGGAAATTGAATGTGAAAGGGAAACCAACAAGGATATTTCTCAGCACCATGGGTCAAGATGCACCGAACAAACAGAAACTCATGAACAGTTTTATTTTATCAGAGCTTGAAGTGTGTGGGCTTGAGGACAGTATGTGTGTTGAGTTGCCCAAGGCGTTTACACACAGCAGCATACCTGTTCATACTGGAAACATACCCAAGCAGTCAGATATCCAGCAGTGGCCTTACCTTCGCGAAGTAAGCTTGCCAGAGATAGAAGCTGATGTAGGCCTACTTATTGGAGCTAACTGTTCAAGAGCAAGGAGCCCTGGCGCATCATTAAAGGCCAAGATGGAGGTCCTTATGCGGTCAAAACAGCCATTTGGCTGGGTCGTGAGTGGACCTATAAGAAAAAATGAAAATGAGAACGAGCCACCTCATGCATCTGTGAACAGAATCTCATTGGTGGAGATTGAGAACCTGTTGGTCCAACGGTACAACACTGACTTTCCAGAACACAACTATGATGACAAGGAAGAGAGGTCTCAGGAAGACAAACAGTTTTTGCGATCTGTTGAAAAGACAACAGTTTTTGAGAATGGGCATTACTGCATCGGATTGCCACTCGGGAATGAAAAACTCCAAATGCCTAACAATCGCTGTGTGGCAGAGCAATGCATAGCGTCATTGCTCAGAAAATTCAAAAAGAATCCTGAGTTCTTCAAGGATTACAAGGACTTCATGGAAGCAATCATCTCCAAGGGCTACGCAGTCCAGGTTCCAACACATCAACTGACCCGAGAGGACAACAGGGTTTTCTATATACCGCACCATGGAATCTACCACCCAAAGAAAAGGAAGCTTCGGGTGGTATTTGACTGCACATCCACCTATCAAGATTGGTGTCTGAACAGTGAGTTGCTCCAGGGGCCTGACTTAACCAACACGTTAGTTGGTGTCCTTCTCCGATTCCGAGAGGAGCCTGTAGCGGTAATGGCAGACATTGAGTCAATGTTTTATCAGGTTAATGTGCCAGAACATGATGCAGACTTACTCCGTTTTCTTTGATGGCCTAACGGCAGATTGGATGAGCCCATGAAGGAATTCTGGATGACAGTGCACCTTTTTGGAGCCACTTCTTCTCCAACTGTAGCCTCGTACACATTGAGAAGAACTGCAGAGGATCACAGAGACACTGCATCTCCAGATGCAGTTCAGACAGTCCTGCACAATTTCTACGTAGATGACTGCCTGAAAAGCGTAGCCACAGATGATGATGCAGTGAATCTGGTCAAGGATCTTCAAGCTTTGTGCAGCAGTGGAGGGTTTACCTTAAAAAAGTGGATAAGCAACAGCAGAATGGTGTTAATGTCAATCCCTGCAGAGTACAGAGCCACTGAAGTCAGAGACCTGGATTTGCGACGTGACACTTTACCAGTGGAAAGGACACTCGGGGTGCAGCTGGACACAGAATCGGATACTTTCACGTACAAAATCAAGCTGCAAGACAAGCCAGTGACCAGAAGAGGCATCTTGTCAATCGTTAACTCCATCTACGATCCACTGGGCTTTCTGGCGCCGGTTATGTTGCCTGCTAAGCTTTTGTTGAAAGATCTCTGTCAAGAACATCTTGGCTCGGATGAAAACATTGATGGAAAGCAAGCTGAAGAGTGGAGCAGATGGCTCAAAAAAGTTACCTACCTTTCCAACTTCCATGTGAAAAGATGTTTGAAACCCACTAATTTTTGGATGCACTACTGCAGCACAGTTGCCTCAGAGAATGCCTCCGGCACTGTGTCTTACCTACTAATGGAGAACGAGCATGGCGAGAAACACTGTTCTTTCCTCATGGGAAAATCAAGAGTGTCCCCACTGAAGCCAGTCACAATCCCTAGGCTTGAGTTGACTGCGGCGGTTGTCGCAGTGAAGGTCGACAAGATGTTGCACCAAGAACTGCAAATTCCACTGCAACAATCTGTCTTCTGGCTCAGATACATTGACAGTGAAACAGCACATTTCAAAACTTTTGTTGCTAACAGAATATCTTTGATTCGAGAAGCAACCGAGCCGTTACAATGGATGTATGTCAGAACAACTGAAAATCCTGCAGATCAAGCCAGCAGAGGCCTGAAGGCAAAGAGTTTGGTCA
Organism: Salarias fasciatus; assembly: GCF_902148845.1. NCBI lineage: Eukaryota > Metazoa > Chordata > Actinopteri > Blenniiformes > Blenniidae > Salarias > Salarias fasciatus. The sequence goes on along the minus strand of NC_043766.1, from coordinate 6,866,980 downwards.
AAGGAGGAACATGGATAAATGGACCGGATTTTCTCCTGAATGAAAAGGACTGGCCGGAACAGCCTGTGCGAAAGAAGGAAAGCCTTGAAGATGATCAAGAGGTCAAGAACACAGTCGCTGTCCACGCAGTCAAGGTTGAAGAAAGTATGGCACCAATGAACCAGCTACTTACCGATTACTCTGATTGGAACAAATTGAAATGATCAGTGGCCTGGATTATAAAGGTAAAGGATGCTCTGAAGAAACGTAAAGAAGAATGCAAGGAAGTGTTAAGAGCAATCAGCTAAACTGAAAATTACCCTGGAAAGCAAAGAAAAAAGTTAGAACAACATATGAAGAAATTTCAAACCGGAAAGAAATCACTCACCTTGGATGATTTGGATGCTGCTGAAGCAGAAATCGTACAGTTCAGTCAGAGACAGCACTTTGAGGAGGAAATCAACGTTCTAAGAAAAGGAAGTCAGCTCAGTCACAAAAGTGTGCTGTATAAACTTGATCTGACTCTCCAAGATGACATCTTAAGAGTAGGAGGAAGACTTAACAAGTCTGCTATGCCAGAAAGTGCCAAACATCCAGAATTCTTCCCAAACACAGCAAAGTCGCCACTTTGATCTTGAGGGACATGCATCAAAGAACAGGCCACTGTGGACGCAATTATGTGTTGGCAAAAATGAGACAGAAATATTGGATTCCACAAGTCAATTCTGCAATCAGGAAAATCATCAATCGATGCACGGTGTGCTGAAGGATGACTGGCAACGTTGGTGAGCAAAAGATGGCGAGCTTACCAAAAGATCACCTCATACCTGACCAACCTCCTTTCACGAACACTGGCGTTGATTACTTCGGCCCATTTGAGGTCAAACGGGGCCGGGGTACTGTCAAGAGATATAGGGTAATGTTCACTTGTCTCACTCTCCGCGCCGTACACATTGAAGTTGCTGAGAGCCTCGACACAGACTTCTGCATAAACGCTATCCGTCGTTTTATATGTAGGAGAGGTCAAGTTACCACCATGAGGTCAGACAATGGCACAAATTTTGTGGCAACTGAACGAGAACTAAGAGAAACTATCCAAGAGTTGGATAATGACAGAATTGAGAGAACCCTGCAACCCAAGGGAATAAGATGGATATTCAACAGCCCAGCTGCCTCCCATCAGGGTGGGATTTGGGAAAGGCAAATTCGCACTGTGCGAAGAATCCTCAATTCCCCACTGAAAGAACAGTCAGTGAACGACAACTGTCTCCAGACAGTAATGTGTGAAGTTGAAAGTATAATCAATGACAGGCCACTCACAAGCGTTTCAGATGATGCCAATGACATTGAGCCTTTAACACCAAATCATTTACTGCTTCTGAAGGCTCAACCAAGCCTGCCTCCAGACATCTTCGGCAAAGATGACACCTACACAAGAAGAAGATGGAAACAAGTCCAATATCTCGCAGACTTATTCTGGACTCGCTGGACACGCAAGTATCTTCCACTTCTTCAGGAGCGACAGAAATGGCTGAAGCCTAGAAGAAACTTCATGGCAGGCGATGTAGTGCTCTTGGTGGATAGTTCCTCCCCTCGCAACTCCTGGGTCATGGGGAAGATAGTTGAAACACTACCAGACTCTAGTGGAGCGGTGAGAAGAGTGAAATTGAAGACCAAAACCAGCACGCTGGAACAACCTGTAAACAAGCTATGTCTGCTTCAAGAAGCTACGTAAGAAGACTAAAGAAGAAGGACAAGTTGATACTGGTGGACATTCTTTAATTTAAGCGATTTTGGCTCTTTAATGTTTTACGTTTATAATTGCTTAGTTTTCCAGCCTAACCAATTAGGGGCCGGGTAATGTAAGAGCCAGTAAATGGGGAATTCATATAGAAAAATAATTTAGATTTAAAATGTTTAAAAAATGCTTCATTTCATTTTAAGAAATTCATGATGATTGTTATATGTCAAAGAATGCATAATTTAGTTAATATAGAAAGAGAAATTTACTGTGAAATATGATTTTGGCTTCTATTACGTATTACGTCATTTGATACTGCCTGCATGTACTTCAGATTGCAGCTGGAGAAGATGGAAGCAACACAGTTTTTTGACCGTCTGTAACGAGCTTTAATTTTTTTTGCATGCTTTGAGTTTTTAAGTAAAACATATTAAAAGAAGACTTGGTTTCAGTTGAGTGATCCAAATACTGTTTGTTAGACAAGCTGCAAAGGTGGTACAACGAACTTTGAAGACACAGAGTGCCACTACAATACATATATATACATACATATATATATATATATATATATATATATATATATATATATATATATACATATTCTTTTTTGGTCATCATAAGCTACACTCAAGAATTGACTACTTTTTCATGTATAATTCTGAAAGATATTGATTAAAAGAGTGTAACATTGCTATACTTCAAACTACATTTCAATACATGGAAGAATACATTATGAAGGCTTAATGCAAGGAATATTAAATGAATCAAAATTTTGCAACATAATGAAGGAAGGAAGAAAATAACTGGAAAATAATGGCAATGATTATGTTGCACAATGACATTATGGGATGCTGCAAAGCCATCCTTAGAGGGAGAACCATATCTTCGTATAACCACACGAATTAATAAAATAAATAAGAAAACCTGAATAATTTCTATTGTCAAAAAAGAAAAGCTGGCAGGTATCCAGCTGAGTGGTATAAATCAGTGATAGAGTGATATCAGTGGTGGTAGTAACCACCATTCCAAAGCGAGGCCATAATATCTGTAATCATAAAAGAGTAAAAACGTAGAACAATCAGTGTCTTGAACCAGGAAAAACTCAAATTTCATGCAGCTGTCATGGCTAGAAGAAAAGACAAAGTAATATCAATATTGATACACGATGCCCAAACCAGAATTAAAAAGAATAGAGAAACTCGGGATAAGACATGATGACACCTTCAAATTGCTTAAGAAATGAACTAGAATAAGCAGTGTGTTTAAATTATACCTGAGAACTTATAACTGTAACTTATAACTGAGAAATTATTCATTATTGTTTCAATTTTTTTTAATACAATACAACAAGAAATATAGGTTTGCCTAACAGTGCTATAGACTGTACATAAAAGATGGAGTTGACGCGACGTCACCCACAGGATTCTGAAAATCCTGTTCTGAAGCTCTGAGCAGGGCATTGCCCTACTGAACACTTTAAACTGGATGTAAGTCTGACTGATCAAGCCTAGCACATGTGGGCAGAGGAGGCACTGTGATTGAGGGATTTATGTAAAACTTTAACTCACAAAAAAAAGTCAACAGATGACTTATATCAATCAATCATTCATTCATTTTCTGCCACTTTATCCCTTTCGGCCCCCCCCCCCCCCCCCCCCCCCCGACAAGGAACCACGAGGGACATGGTCGAACGCCTTCTCCAAGTCCACAAAACATATGTGAACTGGTTGGGCGAACTCCCACGAACCCTCTAGCACCCTATGGAGGGTGCTAGATGTTCTGTGACCAGGATGAAAACCACATTGTTCCTCCTGGATCCGAGATTCAACAATCGGCCGAATCCACCTCTCCAGTACCCAGGAGTAGACTTTCCCAGGGAGGCTGAGGAGTGTGATCCCCCTATAGGTGTAGCCTCCAGTCTCCCACCCCAGTCTGCCAATCCAGAGGCACTGTCCCCAACCACCACGTGATGTTGCATAGACGTGTCGACCAAGACAGTCCCTGCGCATCCACAGATTTAAGATACTCAGGGCGAATCTCATCCTCCACCAGTTCCTTGCCATCGAGGAGCTTACCAACCACCTCGGTGACTTCAGCTTGGGTAATGGGTAAGTCCACCTCTGAGACCTCAGCCTCTGCTTCCTCTGCGGAGGACTTGGCGACGAGATTGAGGAGGTCCTTGAAGTATTCCTTCCACCGTCATATAATATCCCCAGATGAGGCCAGCAGCTCCCCAACTCCACTGTAAACAGTGTTAGGAGAGACCTGCTTTCCCCTCCTGAGGCGCTGGACGGTTTGCCAGAATTTCTTCGAGGCCGACCAGTAGTCTTCCTCCATGGCCTGCCCGAACTCCTCCCAGGCCCAAGTTTTTGCCACCACAACCACTCGGACTGCATTTTGCTTGGTCTGCCAGTACCTGTCAGCTGCTTCTGGAATCCCACGAGCCAACAAGACTCGATAGGACTCCTTCTTCAGCTTGACAGCATCCCATACTTCCGGTGTCCACCAACGGGTTCAGGGGTTGCTGCCAGGACAGGCACCGGAGACCTTACGGCCACAGCTCCGATCGGCTGCTTTGACAATGGAGGTGGAGAGCATGGTCCACTCAAAGTCTGTGTCCCCAACCTCCCTCGGGATCTGGGAGAAGCTCTACCGGAGGTAGGAGTTGAAAACCCTGCTGACAGAGGGTTCACCAGACGTTCCCAGCAGACCCTCACAACACGTTTGGGTCTGCCAAGTCTGTCCGGTTTCCTCCTTGGCCAATGAATCCAACTCACCACCAGGTGGTGATAGATTGACAGCTCTGCTCCTGTCTTCACCCGAGTGTCCAAAATACATGGCCGGAGGTCAGATGGCGCGACAATAAAGTCGATCATCGAACATGTATCCATACTTTTATGAAAACATCGATCTTTGAGATAGGAGCTGAACCAGAATGCTATTCATAAAAAGGGGGGCTGAAATTGTTCGTAATTAATGAGAAAGTTTTCAAAGCTGGAAATTGATAAATAAATAAGGACAAGCTCTAAGTCTAAAAACTGGAAGCCGACCCTCACAACACGTTTGGGTCTGCCAAGTCTGTCCGGTTTCCTCCTTGGCCAACGAATCCAACTCACCACCAGGTGGTGATAGATTGACAGCTCTGCTCCTGTCTTCACTCGAGTGTCCAAAATACATGGCCGGAGGTCAGATGGCGCGACAATAAAGTCGATCATCGAACATGTATCCATACTTTTATGAAAACATCGATCTTTGAGATAGGAGCTGAACCAGAATGCTATTCATAAAAAGGGGGGCTGAAATTGTTCGTAATTAATGAGAAAGTTTTCAAAGCTGGAAATTGATAAATAAATAAGGACAAGCTCTAAGTCTAAAAACTGGAAGCCAAAAAAATGTTGTCTGGAAGAAGATCACTTGCTGCACTGAATCACATCAGTGTGGACGAATAGACACTGGCTGAGGTGTTAGTAGGTCATTCAATTAAACCGTGACAGTATCATCTATTACAAATAATGGAAATTCACGATACACGTGCACATTTTCATTGTTTCCTTTAATGGTGTCTTAGAGCCAGACAGCAGTGGAACGGCAGCCAGGTCTCCTCCCCAGAGCAGTGGTGGTCCTGCCGTGCCAGACCTGGGTCAAAGCTGGACTCAAGGACCTGATTCAGACCCGAGGACCTGAGTGGGACCCAGGACCAAGCCAGATCTGGGACCAAATCCTGCCTTCAAGCAGTATGAAGCAGCACTCTGCAATGACGCGTATATGCGGCATACTTAAACAGTACTCCTGCTCTGTGGCAGGGATTGCAGCATTATTTAAATTTTTTATTCTTTTCATTTTCAATCTGTACTGAATATGTGGATGCTTGGACTTTATGACATATTTGAGGTTTACTTAATAATTATTTTCATGCTCCGCCAGGTTTTTCTGTACTGCGCAGCAAAAACCAATTTGACTCAAAATTGTGCATGTGATGTCAGATCTGTTGTGAGATTTGATTGTACCATACACTCAAGTCCATATTGATAAAAGCCAATCCTAGTGTGGAAATGGGCATATGCCTAATTTTCTGTGGAAATAAGTGCCATTTTGCACATCAGTGTTAATGCCTTTAGGGCAATTTTGACAAATAATCTCAAGGCAGCAAATCTTTGCAATGTTTCCTTATGTTTGAAATGCTCTGACAGCAACCCATGCTTCAGATCAAGTAACTTCACTTTGAAATGTAGTATTGCTCTAAAGACTTTTTGCCATTTGGTTCCATTTTCCTAAAAAGGAATGTAACATATACCTCTCTAAAAGTGACAAACAGAAAAAATTGAAATCATAAGAAGTTGCAGATGTAGATTTATTGCTTGAATGAGGAAATGACAGCAGCAAGTAGATTATTAGATCAGAACAATATGAAAAACCTGACAAGATTCCTTTAACGTGATTTGTATCCCACTGAAGTAATTATATTACTTTGATTAATTCATTAATAGTTTGCTGAGAGAAAAAAAAAACACATGGTAAAATAAAATTAATAAAAGGTAAAAGTGATACAGAGTACACAAGTTGAATTTGTCTAAAACGCTAAAAAGAGTGAAAAGATGACAAGTATGCAGATGTGTCAGCGTGGTGATGGCCACGTCATCACAGATGGTGTATGGCTATATTCAACACTATTTACCAAGGCCATGAGCAAAGGCATATGAAAGATAACTGTAGTAGTGGGGCAGAAGGCCTTTGTGGTGGCCATGTAGCAGCTCTTGTAGTTTGTGGAGAACCAGATGTTGTTGGCTGAAGAGCTGCAGAAGGTGCTGTTGCCCACAGAGAGAAAGATGGAGCTGATGGAGCAGTAGCTGGTGGTGGTGTACAACCAGGCATTGCTGGTAGTACAGTGGCAGCTGTTGGTGGTGGTCAATTGGTAGTTCCAACTGTTGGCGCAACAGTTGTTGGTGGTAGGAAAGCAACTGGAGATGCAGTTGGAAAATCACCAGTTGTTGCTGGAGGAGATAAATTTTTATCTTGAATGACAGTTGCTGTAGCTCCTGAAGTGCAACTTTAATTTGAACTAACACTTCACGTGACAAGGGATGAACGGTTGTTGATTCAACAACAGGCGCATGAGCAATTGTCGGCTCAGGAGTGGTTGTGGTTGTTGTTGTGGTTGTGGTTGGGGCAGGTGTAGTTGTTGTGGTAAAAAGGTAACAGGATGGTGTGAACAGAACTGTGCCCACTTCTTCCAGGAATGGCAGAACTCTGATGTCATTAGCAATGTCACACACATTTGAGGTTCCACAGCCAGTAACAGTGAGCCTTTCACGATCCTTCAGTACTGTGGATAAAAAGGTCACATTATGTGTTCAAATGATTTCTTGATTAGTTTTGATATATATATATATATATATATATATATATATATATATATATATATATATATATATATATATATATATATATATATATATATATATATATATATATATACTTACTTTCCGACTGAAAGCAGGTGTCCTCCTCTCCTTTACAGTTCACTGAGCCACACTGTATTCCATTAATTTCTGGAGCATCAGGGACTGAAACAAACCACGTGAAAACACTGAGTGAATATTTTAAACATTTCCCTTTGAAATTATTTCAGAATAGTTGTTTGTAATTGTTTTCTTCACAATCATTCTGATCAAAATATACTTACAAGTAAGGTTATTCAAGTTGCAATCATCCACGTCACAGCACGTAGTATTTGCAACTGTGTGTAACCCATCCGTGTTGGCAGCAATCGTCTGTGGGCCTGTGGTTGGACAAACAGTGGGACTTGCACAGTCTCTGTAGATTCTCTGTGCTCCATCTGTTTCTGTTGTCAAAACACAGTAGAGAGAATTTCATGAAGCACACAATTATTTTTTAATACATGTAGTTCAGTGAAAATGAAAAGATGACATGAAGAAAAAAATACCTCTGATGAATGCATTGAAACATTTTTCGCCTTGTCCACATTGAGTATCCCATCCATGTGCACAGTCCAGATCATTGACATCGGTACATACATGACAACGGATTGCTCCAGCTGTAAATAGAACAAACATTACAAATATATATTACTATATGAAAAATGCACTGATGATCCTCTATGTCTAAAGCTTTTTAGATGTGCTTTTTTCCACACATCATAGTCCTGTCATGAAAAGTTTTCAGGTTTTAGTTTCGTTTTTTGCCTTTACACCTCATGCTGTCACATTTCGTTAGTTCTCATGGGAATTAGAAATTAATTATAATTCACCTTTTTTTAATTTCTGTTTTTCTGTCATTAAGAGTAAAAATATGATTTATGTGCAGGTTAAAACTGTTCATTACATGTAGTAATATTTCGCATCTCACTTAACTCTCTTTTATCATTTTGAAATTGTATTCCTCTGTTAATATTAAATGCGCTTGTCTTTTTCCTGCATTAGGTTTATTGTAAAATTAAGTTTGGTTACCTGTGCTGGAGAATGCCCAGATGAGAGTTAGAGAGAGAAACAGCTTCATCATGATGGTCAGGAGTTTACAGCAGAGTCTTGAAGGCTGGAGCTGTCTCTGCTGAGCTTCTCTTGGCTTCTTATACTTTACAAGTTCTGGAATACTTGATGAATAATTAGTGAGTATTAACCTAAATTACTGGGCGTTTTACTGGATGTTCTCTGAAGACACTCCCCATCTGCTTTTTAGTCACCGCACCCTTTTTGTCATTTCAAATGACTGACAGCATATTATTTGACCTAGTAGTTGAGAGGGTTCAGATTGTTCTTTCAAAGTGGAAAGACACATCGAACATGGCTGTCTCAAAATATGCAAATTGTCCACATCTGCCAGGTGTTCTTTACATAGGAGAGAAAATTGTCACTAAAAGCTGGAAAAAAATGCAAACAAACCCTGAATAACAGTATTCAGTAACAATAACTGGCACATAATACTTTTTTGACATACTGTTAAAACCTTTAAATTTGTTGCTATTGTAAACACTACAACAATGACAATCCCGAAGGTCTGATGAACAGTTCTTTGCTCTTGTTGCTTTTGTCACACATGCTCATGTTCAAACAATACCACCTGTTTTTTTTTTTTGTTTGTTTTTTTAATGATGAAGTTATAATTTAATGGCGTTGGATGGAATTTATATGAATAAGACTGAAAATTAGAAGAAAAAAATTAATAAAAGTTTAAAAGTGTAAGCAATATGCATTGTTAGATGTTACACAGTGCTATCCCATTTCAAGTAGAATTTATTTAGCAATTTTTAATAAATGTTTGAGTCAAAAAAGTTGCCCTTAATTCTCAGAGAGATCCCTATAACAGTTTATTCCACACTGTGTTTATCTGTTAGATTATTTCAGTTACCAGAGAATATTTATCATTGACCTGCTCAGGAAAGCTTTGTGTTTACAGGATATAGTTAAATGCACTTTGTGTCATTTAAAATAACATTTAAAAAAAACAAAAAAAACATGAGATGTTGCTCAATGTTGGCGGTCCAATTTCCCATGAGACTTGTCCATGTTTCTTTGTGTCTCTGAGCGAGGCAATTTCTCTCATGGTTTACCTAACGTGTCAGCAATTTAAACCATGACACACTTGAAGCAATGAGTTCAGACAAACCAGTCAACACATTTCATATAACAAAGGCAATAACTGTAACCTTATTTGGCACACCTTGAGGTTATTAATATAATAAGGCTTAGAGATTAGAAGAAAATGCTTCTGGCATTTTCAATTTCTCAAACCATATGTATACTCTTTCCTGACAACATCAAGTGAAATATTTTCATTGTCATGAAATATTAAATATTGATCGTTGTGAGCATACACCCTGAACTTTTCAATATTTTGCATTTGCAAGCTCACATTAGATCAGGGCTCTCAGACCTGCTCGACCTTGACATAGTTCCTCAAGTAAGGTGTGTGTGAGCAGAGCCTTGTCATAAAGAAAAATGACTTTCTATTGCAAAGTATGAAAATATTGCAAAGTATATAAAATATGTACCGATCTTCAAACATTTATAGCCTTTAGTGGCTGGCTGTTGCAATGCTTTGCTGTGGGAATATATTGACACCACTTTAGCTGCCTGCCATTACTGAGTACCAATATGTGTACTTGTTAAATGCCATTATGATTAAAATTGTTTTCAGAAATGTTTTCATCTAATGCTTTAATTTGTCACATAACAAATCACAAAGCTCACACTTTCACTACATGCATTCTATATTGTTTTCTTGGCCTTAGTATTCCAACATAATTGGATAAAAGTCTGAATAACAGAAATTTTAAGTATGACTATATGACTTTAATTTTACCAATGGTTTATTGAACCATTGTCACATATTTTTCAGTTACAGTTTTTTTTTGTTTTTTGTTTTTTTTTTCAAAGAGCCCACTGGTTATCAGTGAGGTTGTTGGATTTGGTACTCCAATCCAAAAATCCTGAGTCTTTTTCTGTTCAATAAGAGACTGTAGCACATAAAATGTAATATTCTAACAGATCTGTATGACCTGCTACAGGAGAGAATAGGCTAATACTGAGGGTTCTAATTTTGTGGCACAACGCAGGGTGATGGACCATGGCGCAACCTGCACAGTACTAATTTCATCTGGTGCAAAGCCCCCTGCTGGATGTCAAGACAGGGTCGATCCTGGGTCCTCCTGGGTCTGTGCACAGGTCTGTCTCTTCCCATGCCTCCCACCTATCTGTCCCGTGAGGTTATCACAGGAGTCCAATGAATGTGGGTTCAGTTGTCTGCATCTTGGTTAAACTTTCACTTTGTTCCAGACCTGAAAAGATGAGTTGTCTACTCTGCAGAGTGTATATATCACTACAGTGTCTTATGCATTTGTGAAGTCTAACCAAATACCTGAAATGTAGCAAATCTTGTTTTGGCTCAAAGTTTGGCCACGGTTGTGTTCTGTCTTGCAATATATTGCCACACATTTGAAATGCTCTGGTAGAAACCCACAAATTCAAAACAAGGAAGTTCAATTTCACATAGAATCCTGTTCTGAAAGAAAAAAAATTGATTATTAAATCAAACAATGGAATAGGATTGATTCCATAATTTGAATATTCATCCACTACCAGATGTGACAAATATGAGAAGACTTCCTGAAGGCTTTCATGATCCACTTACAGAAGTGGGTCATATCATTATCTCAGAAAAAATGTTGATAAACTGGTGGAAGAATGTTCGAGGTGCCTTCTCAACTTTTCAAACCTACATTAATTATTTGAATAGTCAATTGGAAGTAATGAATAGGGCAAGTGATGAAAAGAATATGGCGTGGAATGAAACAGATTATCACCATAATTAGTCACATAGAAATGAAATGTCAATCTAACATCATGGACAAAATAAAGACAGTCATTTTGTGTCTTGTTGAATAATTTTATAATATTCTTTACATCATGCTTATTATATTATGTTATTTACTATTGTTCATATCATGCATGTCTCTGTTAGTTATAGTGTGCTAGTGGACACAGGCGTGGAAAAGACATGTATCCTTTTTCTGTTCGCCAGCCTGCCATTTTTTTATTTTTACGGCAGCCTCTTGGCAGCTGGACAGTTTGCTTTTTTCTAAAGCTAAGACTACAGGTCAATTGTCTCTCTGTCTCCCTCTGGCGCAAATTAGGCTCATTGGACAAGAAATGTGACACTATGATTTGTTGCACAACACCTGGCATTTGGAGACCTGATGGAGGCTGATAGAGCCTCCCAAGGTGTCACGGACATTGACCTTTGTAGGGAGGGGGGAAGAGAGTCAACTGAGAAGCAACAAATGGTTTAGAGCAATTGTGTTTTGACGAAGAGTCAACTGAGAAGCAACGGATGGTTTTGAGCAATTGTGTCTTGACGAAGAATCAATTGAGAAGCAACGAACTCCCAAAAAATAGTATAAATAGATGGAGCGGAGAGCGATCGGCGTGTCAGTTCTTTTTGGTCTGCCTGACTGCCAGGGGGTTTTTTGGAAACAAAGTCCTCTTTTTGCATTCTGACTCCGACTCTGTCTGATTGTTCCGAGGAGAACTGCGATTGAAGACTTCAAGAACCAAGAGTGGATATACGTGAAGATTTTACGTTTTTTCTGGAATAGATGTTTGTGGGGTTATTTGCACCGTGACTGGCCTAGGATACTTTTTAAATAAAAATCCACGACAGTCCTTCAGATGCAGTACATTACATTTGTTATTAAATGTGTATAGACAAACTGTTATTTAGCATTGCTCAAGAAAGTGCACTGCTTTCTTGACTATTTTATTGATCTGTCTGACAAATTCCAGATCAGCTGACACATTTTTATTTTATTTTTTCACAATTCATCTTCTCCAGGTACAACAGGGCACCATTCAGTCAAACAGGAGCACACATGTATCCTGAAATATTTAAGGAGAGCTAAATGTTAGAGCACAGTGAAGATAAAGATGTACATTATATTTTTAGGCAGTTCAATCTTTAATGGCAACAACTTATTGGCATCAATTATTATAAAGGACCAGCAACCGTATGAGTGCAAGGTGTTCAGGAAGTGGCTGTATTCACTCCGTTGACTGTTTATAAATATGACAAAAACTTGTGACTTATTGACCGTAGCATTCTGAAATCCTGTTTTGTTGATTTGAGCAGGGTGTCGCCATATTGAACATTTGAAACCAGATGTAAATGTGATTGGTCAAACCTGTCATGTGATCGCATCACATGGACAAAGGAGGTGCTGTGATAGGGCGATTTATGCTAAACTTTAACTCATAAAATAAAATCAACAGATGATTTATGTGACAATCAGAGTCTGGTGAAGTCGACACAGTTGTAGAAACTAGAGAGAGAGACCAAAATATTTTCTGAAACCAGTTTGCTCCTATATGTTTCTTTGCACTCTGAAAATAGGCATTTTTGAATGGGTTTATATCAGAACCGGCCTCCTTTTTGAAACCAATATCATTACCCCCTGCTGGAATTTCCCCAGTATGACAGCTTTTCTGCACTTCCACTTTATCTTCACATTTTACCAGCTACGTTTGGCCGCTAGTTCACTCTTACTCCTTCATTCCAACATCAGAGGGGAAGTAAAATTTGATCATTGGAAGAGTGGGGACCTTACAACAATAAAGGACATAGTAGGGGAAAGGAATAATGAGCAAAGAAGCCAAGGCAACTACCTCCAGCTCTCCTGGGTGACCCCATGCCCTCCCAGGCCAGACCAGAGATATAATCTCTCCAACAAGTCCTGGGCCGATCGCAGGATCTCCTCCCAGTCAGAAGTGCCTGGTAAGCCACTAAAGGTAGGCAGCCAGGGGAATCCTAATCAGATGTCCAAACTGCGTCAACTTGCTCCTCAGTGAGGAGTGGCTCCCATAGTGGGTGTTGTGGAATTTTTGGTGAATCAGAGCCAAAGATGACGATTCAAGGTGTTGACACTGCACAAGGAGGATTATTGAGGAATTGCAGCGGAAGCACACACACAATCAGCTGACTGAGAGCAAGGCTGTTGCCAAGGGAGAATCCAGCCCGACTTGGCATGACTCTCCGGCCAGCCATCACCGAGACTAGCAGACACTGTTTCCAAATGACTTCAGACAAAACAGAGCAGCCTTCACACTGGTTCCTGAGAACTTTGAAACAAAGCATTATTCCACATCAGTGGGTATTACAATATTTGGTCACGTTATGTTTGTTGCAAATATTTAACAGGAATTAAAAGCAACACTTACAAGACATTACTGTAACTGTTTAGTATTCTTTCGGCACATGTACTCCTATTCGCATTTTATTTTCAGAAATTGTGGCCCAAGCATGGCCACAAAATCCAGTTTTTATAACCTTTTTAAACCAATTTTTTCATTCTAAGCCGCTTGTTCCTTTTCAGGGTCATGGGAGGTTCAAATTAATCCCAGCTTTGGGTGAGGGCAGGGTCTATCTCTTTATTCATCTATTATTTCTGATAAACCCCTTGAGATGAGCCATCTCATTTTTCTACTCCACCCTGGTCAGTTTGCCAGTCCATCACAGGGCCATCAGAGGCAGACAACCATGCCACATCACATTATCACCTAGGGGCAATTTAAGGTCGCCAATTAACCTAACAGGCATCATTTTTTGACTGTCGTAGGAAGCCGGAGTACCCAGAGAGAACCCATGCATACAACAGGAGAACATGTAAACTCCACACAGAAAGGCCCCGGGCCCTGGCAGGTACTTGAGCCTGGGACCTTCTGACTGTGAGGCAAGAGCGCTAATCGCTGCTCCAACATGCAGCCCAGTCTATTCTAATCTAAGTTTACTATAATGAAAGCACAGTGATAAGGAATTCACAGGATTGTCTTTTTCAGCACTTTACTGATCCGATGCAATGGGTTTTACTTTGTTTTTGTTAAATAGTACTTTGCAGTTTTACAGTTTTAAGTATTATCCAACAAAACTGTAATTTCTGTTATCAAACTTTTTTTTCTTTATTAGTCATTTGAACAATACTTGTGCTTGAATACAGATTTTCAGTATCATTTCCACCTCTAAAACAAGCTGTGTACTTGAATAAGGTATATTTCAGAGGAAAAAAAAAAAAACACAATGAGAAAAACTAAAACAAAACAAACAATCCTACATACATAAGCATGGTTAAAAGCTGGAACGGAAACAAAGACATTCCACAATAAGAAATATTTGGCAGAACTTGAATGTGATAGCTATAGCATCTGCCTCAACCAGTTGGATCATCCTACAAACACATTTGAAAAACTGAACAGTACACTGTGTCATTATGTTGTTACGTCGTCTAATATTTTTATCTTTTGTTTCACTTGGAAGACTCACTTAAGTTTTGAAGATTGCCATCCTAGCATGCTCAGTCAACATTCCTCTGGGTGTGGTTAGAAGATCTTTTGCATATTGCTCCAACAGTGACATGGATAAAAGCATTTACACAGAAGCAAGATGTGGGGTTAATGACCTTAAGGCTTTGAAAGTTGACCTTACGTTCTTAAGAAGATTGGAAATAATGTTTTGCTGGTCACGTGTACAAGTATTGTACATTGAAATTTGATCTCTTCAATTCCTTTTTTTTAAAACTTCTGATTAGTCCACCAAGGACTACGCTGGAGAAACTGGGAATGCCTTGGGATCCTCCCGGAGCACTGGAGGAACTCTCTTTCAGGGGTACAGGGAAGTCTGCTTTGCTGCCCTGTGACCGCGTCCCAGATAAGCAGTACAAGATAGATGGATGGATGGAAATCAAAACCCCCATGGAGAAACAAAATCACACAATCATTAAATTAAAAGAAACTGTGGGAGTGCTGAGAGGAGATGCAGGAAAGCCAGCTGATATTATATGTTATACTTTTAATTTTTTTAACCGCAGTGTTTCCTTAGAGGGGTCCTCCAGACCAGGGGCTGTATCATGTCTGCTGCTGGGGGTTCTGTGTCCTGGTTGTTTCAGCATGGTTGCAGGACTTCCCACCTCAGTATTTCACAATACTGTGGCAACTCCAAACCAATCTTGTCACCTGAGAGGAAAGTTGTGGGTTCTGTATTTGTCCGATGCGCTGCCGAGTTATCTAGGAAGCAAAACTTTCCTCTCAGGCAACAAGGTCGGTTTGGAGTCGCCACACTTTGTCAACAAAAATTACGGCAACCCACTCTCCTCTCCCCAGCTGACTGCAGGTAAACACGCCCTTTTAAAAGCTACCTGTCAATCACTGCATGCTTCACGTGACCCAAGCTCCCATGCGTTGCCCCCCAAACACCATGTGACACATTCACTCACTATGTTATGGTACCTACAAATACCATAGAAGCAGAAATCAGGAAAACAAAACACTAATATAGAATGAATATAAACAGCAAATGCAACCCACATAATATGCCTCTCGGCAGATGATATGTTATTCTTCCTGCAAAACGCACAAACTTCTCTCCCGGAATTAATAGACAGGTTCTCCTTAAATTTGAAATGCACTATAAACTGGAAAAAAAAATCAGTTGTTTTGCCTCATAACTTTGCTAAAGTCCTGCTAAAACTGGGAAACATTAATTACCGCAGCATTAATATTTCTACCAAACTATCTCACTTAGTACATCTAAATCCCCGCCCCCTCCCCATTAAAACAATAGAAGAGGATTTCCAATCTATGGAGGACACTTCCTATATCTCTCATGGAGAGAGTGATGACATCCAAATGATGGTCCTGCCTGAACAGACATTATTACATTTCTCCCATGCTCCAAATCAAACCACCCTCAACACCTGGTTCAACCTGCTGTCCTCAAAAATTTTATCTAAGACACGAACTATCTCATAATCTATGAACTCTACCAGAACACAACGACCAAGGTGGTTTAGAACTACCTTTTTTTTTTATAATCAATACCTGGTCAGTGAAATATATAATTCTGAAATGCAATCAAACAGGACTCTATAGATGAAAACTGGCTCGACACAGACAAAACATCAGAAATCTCCCCTTTCTTCCACCCTACCATCAAGAAACACAACTGCTTCAAAAGCTCTGAGAGTTTGGTTTGAATTTCTTAAACTGAACTAATGGTAACAAAGACCTCCCCATAAAATCATGTTCACAAACTATTATCAAACTTATCCCACTAAACAGTAACAGTATCCCGTTCAACCTCCAACTAGAACAAAGATCTCAACATCAACACTGACCACCTTTTTGGTATCAAATTTCAACAAATTCAAAATGACTAGTAACACCAATATACAGCCATACAATATCAAGCTGCTTCATAGAGTTCAAAACAAAAATACTATTCCTTTCAAAATCATTATTATCATGCTGTAAGCACAATTGCTCAACACGTGATTCGTTAATGACTAAGAGAAACATTCTTACCGCTATGTTTAGTTTTTGATTGAACATCTTACATTTAAAGTACTTTATATATGTTATAAGAATGAGACAAATCATGAGACCTTGGACTTTTACTTGGTGTCTGGGTTTATTTGTGTGGACCCCAGCCTTTGAGCCATTGCTGGATAAGTATAATTAGTCTTAAATCTGAATGGAAGTTTAAGTAGCTCAAACACTCTAAGTCTTTTTTTTAAAACTGTTTAAAAAAAATAAAAAATAAACTGTTGTGTGAGTAGGCCAGGCTTTTTGGTTGGTGTCCGCATCTCTTTCACCTGCAGTTGGGAAAATTGGGTCCAAAAAAGAATGAAATCCAGTGGCTGGAATGAGATTTCCCTCTTTCATAACACGGAAATGTGTGATGTTGTTGTCAGGTATTTATCACCTCAGGCAACAAAGTCACTGTCTTGGCAGCAGTTGCTAACAAACATACAAGCCAGGCTCTCAGTGGTTAGCTTTTATAGATTAGCTAGCTTGGTTGACAGTTCCCACATTTTTAATAATTGCTTGTTGTGCTTTCAAAGCAGACTTTGTTGTAAATATTAAGTCTGGCTGTTGATCTTGATTTACCAGGTTGATAAGAGATGGAGCAGGAGCTGATTTGCAGAAAATGTGACATGATATTTCATTCCAGCAGACTGCTGGAGAAACATGGAGCACTGTTTTGCACTGGGAGCACTGTTAGACATAGACTGAAGCAAAAACATAATCTTCAGTCAACCAACAGTAAAGCATGTAGCAGCATGGACTCAAAACAAGCAAGGAGCGCCGATCACTTGCAGGTAAGTTTGTCAGTTTGGTCAAAAGAAAATCAATGTGTTGTTTTGTTTCGTTAGCAAATGTAAAAATAATTATTCAAATGGAAATTCTGCTTTCTGCACAGAAGTAGATACACACATTCAGTTGCTCTTTGTTTTACAGATGTTAGACTTAAAAGTTTAAAGGTGCATTAAGGAGTTTTACAACCTTAAAAATACTTATTTTCCACCATAAATATGTTACACATTTTTAATGATGTGTACAATGTGCCCTGACATATTCATTACAAGTACCTCTAACAGCGCTAAATTGTCACTTGAAAGTTGCAGTGCCGGTCCGGCACCAGAATTTTTTGGGGGAGAATTGAAAGGAAATGACGTAAAGCGCGCTCTGGCTTGTAAGTTTCATTTTGTCCGCCATTACTCCGCCTGATGCTTAGTGAGCAACAACTGAGCAGGATCTTCCAGAAAGTAAGAAAAGACTGGCTTCTAGCACTGCCACAGCTCCAGCACAGACTCCACCAGGTAAAAGAAACTTAAATTTTACTTGAGTGCTACTAAACGAGCGAGGGAAGGAGTTCCCCTCTTCCGTGCACGCGAGCCACAGGGACGAGTTTTTCACTAAGCTGCATTATGCCAAGGCCTGCAGGGGGCGCTTTTCGCGTAAAACATGCAAAATCCTTAAGGCACCTTTAAAAAAACAGGCAAGTTAAATAAATATTAAGTTGAATTAGTATGCTCAAAAAATAAATCATTGATTTTTTTTTCTAAAATGCTATTCTCACCTCTGCCTAATAAATGCATTCAATCAAATACTGAGGTCTTAATATATCCATTTGCTTGTATAAATTTGTACAGCACTGTGTGAGTCATCAGTGGTTTAAAAGCAATGTTTTTTCATGATAATTTTTAATTATTAAATATAGAATATTTGAATATTCTAATAATATAATATCTTGTTGCGGATGACACCACTCTATTTTATACTGGTGAAAGTGTAAATGAAGTATTACGTATTGTAGAGAATGAGTTTGAGAATATTATGAGATGGTTCAACGCTAACAAACTGTCTTTAAATATTAGTAAGACAAAATATAGATTTTAGTTGTAGGAGCAAAGATGCCAACACAACATTGACTGTACAGGGTACTGCAATCGAAAGGACAAATGAAATCAAGTTTAGAGGTGTTTTGATTGATGAACATCTAACATTTAAATCTCGTATAGAATACTTTAAAACAAATATTTCACAAACCATTACTGTGTAGCATAAGGTCAAAGAATCACTTAATAAGAATGCCCTTGTTTCTATTGTACAAACTCATTGATTGTTCCATATCTGACCTATTGTATTGAAATGTGGGGAAGTGCCTGTAAAACTTATATTGAACCACTTTTCCCTAAACAAAAATGAGCCATTCGTGTGGTAAATGGAAGTGGATACAGGGATCACACAAATCCAATATTTTAAACTATTGAAATCTTTAAAATTCATTGAATTGGTTAAAACTCAACCTCCTTAAAACTATGTATAAAGTTCAACAAAAATATGACCAGATAATTTGCAAAACAGATTTTAAAAGAGATAAAGTCAATGTGAATTACGAGCAACTGAAGTCTTTCATTACCAGAGTCAAGAACCAAACCAAAAAAAAGATGCATCACAATCCAAGGAATCAGTTTATGGAACAATCTTGACTGTAAAATTAAAATGTCTCAGTCCATTTATAGTTTCAAGAAATGTTTAAAAGAACAATTATTAAGAGATATGATACTGCTGTATAATGAGAAATTATAATACTTTGATTTTATAAGTATCTTGTGAAATGGTTGTGTTTATAAGCAAACCTTGATGTAAACTGTTGTTTTGTCAATTATTTTATGTGGTAGGGCAGACATACGTTTTACTTCTTTCTGCTCCTTTTCATTAATTAAAAAAATAAATAAAATAAACAATAAATGAATGAAATGAATGAATGAATGAACTTTTCTGATCTATGTGGCATATTACTGGCCAAGAGAAGGATGACTGTAATAGCATCAGTCCTGCAGTTGGAATTACTTTGACTTGAAAAGGTTACATGAAGTTGATTTAAGTTTATTCCCATAATCTGCAGGGGCAACTCCAAATGCTAAATATTTCTGTTTGAATAGCTGAGAGGTCAACAAAAGGACATCAGTGGATGGAGTATCCGTTGAGGCCAGGACCAGTGTCTCCGGGAGCAGAAGACAAACTGGCAATGTGCCAGACAGGACATTGCTGCCCTGCAATACCTCACAGATGAAGTAAGACATGAAACCTAATATTGTCAAACCGGAACTGCTGTCAACATGTGCAACCAAAAGGTTCATTTGAATCATGCCTCAGGATTAAATCCATCAGGCCTATTATTTCATGAGTTTTTACACCTCATCCTATCAAGTTCGCATAAAAAAACTCTTGTAATATTGGACATATTGTGCAAACAGATAGAATATTTATTCATGTTGTTTTAAAACAGATAAACCACATTTTCAGGTGCTTTTTTAATCTTGGTATCTTTGCGAATTTTATTATTGAATGTGAAAGTGAAGCTATATTTTAATATTTGTCAGTGCAATATAGTTTATTACAACAAAAAATTCATCCACTAAACAATTAACTCATTCTTGTGTTACATGAATTATTTTAAACCAAATCACATCATAATTTATATATGTTAACTTTCAGTTTCACCCCAGTGAGGTGCTAAAAGAAAATGCATCAAATGGTCAATAAGGACAAGTGATAGTAAGGTAAGTAATATAATGCATATAGAAATACAACCCTTGAAAATCTGTGTGCATCATTTAAATCAATGTAAGTTTCTTGAATACTCAGTTATGAGTGATGATCAGTGAAAATGAATTGTTATTTTTACTTATTTTTTTCAAAGATAATTTTTAAGAACATTTTTTTTTATTTTTTATGAATGACTTTGTGGTGTAACAGTAGTAACAGATGAATAACCATGGGTGAATTTATAACAATAAACATTTTCACCTTCATTGATGTCCAAGGATAAAGACTCTGCATACCTCAGTTTGTGTTTGGGCACATAAGTGAGTGGGTGTCAGTCTGCAGATCTACTGAAGGAGATAGAGGAGATGACAATGCTTCATGAGCGCCATCTGGCCCTGATACATACGGAAAACCATCAGCTGGAGCAGCAGAGAGATGGTGAGCTGACAACAAAAAAGTCAAAATGTAATGAAACTCTTAAAAAAAAAGTCAGTAATCCTTAATTATAGTGTCTAATTAATTTATGAATTGTGACATAAATTACAGTAAAAATTAATTTTAGTAGGATTCCAATAAGTTATGAATTGAAGTTTTTAAGCAGAGTTATCTCTTGTGGAAGGTAAACCCAGACGCATGGTATTTGAAATGATGACTGAAGCTACTTATGTAATGGTCACTTACCGCTTTGTTAAAGATAAATAAGAGCGTAGCAAGTCCTTGGATACTAATACACATACAGTATTTGGAAGTCATTTAAATAGTCATTTAAACATAAATTGTGTATGTGTGTATGTATGTATGTATGTATGTATATGTATATGTGTATATATATATATATGTGTACACACACACACCACACACACACACATATATATATATATTTACGTATATGTATATATATACTAAATGCACTTAATTCATTAATTATGGCAACCTAAAGATGTTAAGGATGACAAGGGGTGGGAGTTAACAAGTTATCTTCATCCCACTCCTTTTCGAGGTACACTCATCAAATGAATACAACCATGTCTAGTTCTTAATTGTAAATATTGTTGTTGGGGTTTTGTTAGTTGTTTTTCTTTTTTTCTTTTTTTTTTTTTTCTTTTTCTTCTGTTGTTTTTCTTGTACACTACTTCTGTATAATCTTTTTTTCCCCTGCCCAGTGTGAGGAATTTTGTGTTCAGTATTGTTCAGTATATTATTTTATGTTGTTTTTCCTGTGCCTCGAAATAAATGTATTCATCCATTCATTCATAAATTTTTGTGATTCAGAGCTGGCCCATCACATAACAACTTGGCTGAGAAGAGCAGCTCAGTTCACTTGGGGAGTCTTCTGGAGGAGCTCAGACAGCAGGAGCAGAGGACAGAGGATACACTGCAAAAGCTTACTGAACATCTCAGTACATTACAGTACGAACAAACTACTGTCAGTTGTGTGCTTGCTCAGCTAACAAATTCACTAGAGTTTTCAGGGAACTTTGACAGTTTTCCTCTCAGACAGCATCAGCTGAACATTTAATTTAACCTATTTTGTCATAAAATATGTTGGCTTTGTTCTTGTAGGCTGGGTTCTGCTAGACTTTTTTTTAAGCCAATTTAGTCTAAATTCAATAATCCACTTTTGTTGTTGCTGTTAATTTGTCAAGTGCAAAAATGTGTTTTATCTGTTGATTAACCATAGCTACAAAAACATACAAAGATAGATCACAACAATCAGGAACTGATTCAGGCTGAAAACACTCACTTGAAAGAGAAATACCTCAGTTGGGTTCAAACAAAAGTTTGCTTTTTTTAAACACATTCAAATAAAAGATTTATATTTTCTTCCTGCCTACACATGTGTTGTCCTCAAAATCTTTGGTTTCCTGGTCTGCGTACTTTGCATTGTAGAGGCCTGCGACAGGCTGAGACGGACATGCCGACAGAAGATGGGGTGCTGGGGTGGAGTCTGGAGAAGTCTCCACTTGAAGTACCCAACAAGTCCAGAAAAAGAGTGAGAAATAACTCATTACACTTTCACACATTGCCAACTCAGCTGTGTTCATGCAGGTCTTTAACGTCAGTCAGCTTGATTTTCACTTTTCTATGTTCATGGACAGTAAATTCAGGTTGAATATTTCTTAATGACACCCGAGCACAGACCAGGCAACAAACATGTTGACTCTGACAGCTTTAGTCCATGGTGCAAACATATACTAAATACAGATAAATAAATAAATAAATAAATACAGATCACAAGTGATATTTTTCCCTTGACCCTCGATGACATTTTTTTTTTTTTTTTTGTTCTTGTGCATAGAGGTGAGGCCTCCTCAACGGAGTAGAAGCTTGGAGCTGTTGATTTTGGAGCAAGAAAACCAAAGACTGGAGATGGAGATCATCAAGATCCAATTAGCCAAAGAGAGACACTGTCATAATGCAGGTCCTTCTTCATGTTTCTTTCAAATGTATTCCGTGAGTTGAATTTTCAAAATGAAACATGGGCTAAAGAAAACAAACAATAACAATAATAACAACAACAAGCCCTCTGAGATAGGGCAGCACATGGAAGCTGGATGAGACTATAGTGCTGACCAGCTGGCTGGACATGTTGTGAGAGGACTGCACCCCTCATTCAATTGGTGCTATTGCAATGTTTCTCATCTGCCTCAAAAAATCATATTGTAATCCACCTGTTCCTGAAACTGTTCCAATCTGTAGACAGAAAACAAAACCATATCAAATCTCCATCTGACATGGATGGATGTTTTGATAGATGGAGGGAATGTGGACTTGAGTCGTGCAGAAAATCTGTATATAAATGCAGAATTTTCACAATTGTAAGAAAGATATTAACTGTCAAAACATCAATTATTTGTACAGTTAAAATTTACAAACTAAAAGGTTTCTGGATAGCAATAATTTCATTCTTTTTTACATGTATTTAATTCCAAAATGAGCCCATATCCACTTTGGGCCATATGAGGATCATAGCCTAAAGAGCACACAATGTCATCTACTGGCCTACGGCTTCCATTGTAGGGGGAAATAAATAAATAAATAAATAAATAAATAAATAAATAAATAAATAAATAAATAAAGACTTCCTCTTACACTGGAAAAAGAATGAACCACCAAATTAATCTCCTGAAACTGCAGTAACTGATATTTTACATTGAAGAGGATTCAATATACCTCTAATAACTGACTGGAGAACTTCGAAGGATTTGGAACTTATCATTTTGCATTTGAAACAAGATGTAGGACAACTGTTGGTAGTACTTAATGAGAAGATGCATACACATTATATGTTCGTGATGTTTTTCACCAATATGGCTTTATACAATGTGTGTAGAAAAGAATACAAGGTCCATTGAAATGTTTGTTTCACAATGACAAATATTTGAAACAAATATAAAACTGCAAATGGAATTGCATGAAGCAAATGTTTAAGTAGGAATGGGATTCTCTGCAGTAATTATTTACATTCAAACCCTGCAAATATCATTATAATTTGCTTTAATATTAAATTTATTACTGTATAGCATGTTAAATAAATTAGTAAGTGAATAACTTTCAAATAATTGTATTATTTATATCATATTTATAATATATTTATATTGATAGCTCTTCTGGCCTTATGTTACCAATAGCATTAATTCAAAAAATAATATTAATTTCCAAGATTGCTTAAAGCTCAATGACTAAAAATGGAGATCACTATAAAGCATTACAGGAGGTACTTTTTCACATCTTGGCTTTATGTTGTCCAACAGGTGTGAAGACAGAGGATGAGCTCATTCAGTGGGGAAAACCTCGATCTGGCCGAGATGGAAAGAAGAAAAGAAACTCTGAAGCCAAGAAAGAGCCTTCTCTACCTCCACTCCAACCAAAGTCCCTCCTCAGTGCACCTCTTTCTCTGGTACATCTGCATAACTAACAAAATAAGACTTCAAATAGCAAAATGAAAGACAAATATATTTAATTTACAGCAGGCAGAAGCCTGTTTGAATATTAATTTTTAAATGTTAGTGTCTGTGCTCCTGGTTCAGATTTAAAAATGTTTTCTGTCTTACAGCTTCAAAACAAATCCTTCTCACCTGTGGTAGGACACTTTGCAGATACGCTGGACTCTCTTGGACCTGCCCCCTACAACCCTTGTGAAGTTTAGGGCCCACGTCCTTTAATCTAGCAGAAAAAACAGAGTGGCACTCTATTTGACATACTTTTATGGGATAAATATACTGAATTTCCATCAATCTTCGATTCCTGCTTTGTTGAGCTGATGGTAATGGTGATTCCAACAGGCATCTAAACCAACAAGCTCTTCAGAGCCACAAGTTAACTTCACAAGCCTTTGGTTTGTGGAAGAAAAAAAGTCATATCTTTGTCCCTGAATTTACAAACTATTTGTTGTCTGGTTTTGCAGTGCTGGGTTTGTGGTTTTCTATGACCTGGTGTTGGGAGTGGAAACCTTTCAGAAGGTGCTGCACCTAGTCCCAGCTGTTTACTCCAAAGATCAAGTGGTGGGACCACCAATTCCACTGCAGCCTGTACAATGCATGGCTTTTGCCCACAATCTCAGCCCTCGAACAATGTCCGCCTGTCATTCAAGCAGCATGTACCCGGGTAAGGATACGTCTTAAAGAAAAAGGGCTCTTTTGTATATTTTTGACCCAGCAGATTTGGTCACTTTTTCAGTTAACCCATAATAAAGTCATAAAAGATCCAAACTTCATGAGTGCTTTTTGTGACAAAAAAAAGTATATGTTACAGTCACTCTATCTGAGAAAAATCTGAGTTGTAGAAATAACTGGGGACTCAAGAGAGACATGATATTATGTTCTTTACAAGTGTATGTGAACTTCTAACCGCAACTGGATGATCCCTAAAAAAGGCACAGGTCCCATCTATTACTGAGAGAGAAATGTGAATGTTCTTTCAGATTCTTCTTGTAGGCTCAAGCCGTCACCCTCCCTTTCTCTGGTGACAGAGGTGCAGTCAGCAGCAGACTTGGATGTTTATAACCAGGAAGTCTTCAAACTAACGTCCTGCGGCTGGATAAAACTACAACTCTTTGATGACTACAACCAGGTCTCGGAGGCTGCTATGCTTTACCATCCGATCCTGTGTCCGTTACACAAACGTAGATTTTTTTTTTTTTCTAAACCAGTAATAATAGAATGCTTCAGTCATATAACTCTCAGGATAGGGGCTGTTTTGTACAGTTATTCAGAAGCACCTAAACTACAGGGGATGATAACTTAATAGTTTACTATACTTAAAACGAGATTTCCGCATTCATAGCATTAATCTGAAAATAATATATTGGAATGTGCTCAGTCATCTAATTTCATTTAAAATATTTGCTCAATTTGGGTTTAAATTCCATTAATATATTAATATGAAAATATCCATCTATTGACATTGAAACATTGCTTGTATGCCTTCTTCTGTCCCCATCGAAAAGCTTCGAAGTGGCCACTGGAGGGTGCCGGTGCGCAGGCTGCCCATCAGCCCTACCCTAAGCAGTATTCAGCTGAACTCACTGCCACAGGTAAGATATTTTTCGGAAATGCCTGTAACACAGATTACAAGCATCACTGTATATGCTGTAAATTTTAATAATACAGAAAACCTGCCTGATTATACATTTTTTTTCTCTTTAAAAACCTGAGGTGGGGAATATGGAGCTGTGTATTCGCTGGTTAACGGCCGAGATTCTGACACACAGAGTTTAAGACAGTCTGACCCATGTCTCACCGGGCAGTACAAATATCCACCTGTGGTACGTTAGGAAAGCTTCGACACATCTCAAGACAATGCTCACAGTCTAAAGTTCTAGTCAATTCAAATGTATCCACTCCATTTTAAAAAATTATAAAAGTTGGGAGAATACATAATGCACTATCTGCTTACGGTAATTAAAAGCGGCATATGGTTGAAAGGGACTGTATTATCTTCTTTATCAGGGTCATGTTAAAACAAAACAGCCCAATCATCTCACTTTAAAGACTCATGTGCACCCACACAGTCATTTCTCACAAGGATATGCTGAGCGTAGTGAGCAACAGACCTTCAGTGACCTTAAGTACTATTTTGTATTTGCTCACACATTCTGCATTTCTGTTGCTGAACAAGTAAACATTAGTTGCTCCGATATACAAGCTTCAGTTCTTCATATCATCTCAACAAAACATGTGATGGATGTGTGATGGATACACTGCACGATGCAACGCCGATTTATGACCAGTAGCAAATCAACTTTTCCTTGTTCAAAGACAGGAATGACATGATGCATGATAAGCACACAAGATAGTGACTGTATCAGTGACTGTTTGGGGAAGAAAGAAATTGGACTACAGACTCACATCTAAAAGGTCTCAACTGCTAATGAAGAAGTTTCAAACTGAACAAGTTCAGTTGCCTAAATGATACAATAAATTACACTGGAGTGTGCCTATAAACTAATAGCCCTCTACAGATCAATTATGCCTTATGATTTGCATTTTGAGACTGTAAATGACATCCAAATATGATCCTGACTTTATTCTGTATACTAAAACAGTACAGCAAGTCAATACTATTTAAGAAGTGAATGTAACCCCCCCCCCCCTTTTTTTTTTTTCTTCAACAAACACAGGAGCAGCCTTCTGCTCCTTCAAGAGTTCAAGAAATGGATGCTCTGCCAGTTTCAGCAGGCGTGGACCAACTCTTAACATCTCTGCACCTCACTGATGGTGAAGATCCCTCATCCAGAGACAAGGCCAACGCCATGCTAGAACTGTCTCCACAACGCCCTGATGGGGAGTGAAATGTTTTGCCCTCACTTCCATTTGAAATAATTTTGACAGTTCAATGCCTAATCGTAGTGAAATCCTAATTGTAAATTTGCAGCAAGAAATGTCTTCATAAACAGTCACACAAAGCATGCAATCGTATGGATAAACACCTTAGCCCGGAAATTGTTTTTACCATCTACAAACCATAGTTGGAATAAAGCTTGCCAGAACTGGTAAAAATGTGTTTCCCCTAGCTGTAAACAAACTGGACAATGAACTCAAACTGTATTTGTTGCACCAAAAACTCAAGTGACAGAATGCTTTCAGAAAACCTCATTAATCCAGTCTCATAGTACGAAACCTATTTCTAGATTAGTAAGATTTCTTTTAATCCTGCTGTTGCCACAATTAGGAAATTTTGTAAGACAAAAAAAAAAAAAAAAAAAAAAAAAAAAGTAAACACCAAGTTGCACTTGAAAATTCTTTATTTAGAACACCCTTTTTTTAAGTATACAAAACTGCACCAATGTGAAAATTAATCTTATTTACATAAAGTTGTGAAAGGTGGCGAGGGGCTGGACACATGTCGTGCTGGTTTCTGAAAGAGCCGAGACCATCACACCGAGGGCTCAACTGACGTTGACTGGCTGGCAGGCTGGGAGAGGCAATGACAAAAGGAAAAAGTTAACACATTGCGGCTGATAAGCATTCAAGAGAGTGTTTGTCCTGAGGATAAGTGAATTTGTGGAGATCATTTAGCAATGCCAATTGCTGCTTTAAGAAATCTGAAAACTAATCATATGCATTTTCAAATATTAACTTGTGAATGAAAAATCTTTGACGATCATTTTCCAAATGTACCACTTTTCACAACTGTGTAATCTTCAATTATATCATTCACCCTCATTCACTTTGTGGCTACTTCTTACTTTAAACAAGGGCAGCTATTTTCAGTATAGTCTACAAAAACCAAAGGAATCAAACAAGTGTTGTCCTGGGGGTTCGGGTTAGCGCATAGATTCCATGTGATCAGTGTTGCCATTTACCTTGTGTGATTTTCCGTCCTGGACTTTCCTCGGGCTTGAGTCTGTGCTGCCATTATCTGTGGGTCCACATTTAGCCCTTTTTGCAGGACTGCCATCTTCAAAACTGTCAATAGAGGCAGTCTGTTCAGAAACAGGAGAAACAATTAATGTTGGTTATACATGATGATTACAAAGCACCTTACTACAGAACCATCAATTTCTAAGAGTATGAAATCACAAGGCACATGTAAATTATTTAGAAAAAGGTTTTGTATGAGTGAGACACGAATTGTATGAATTTACAATGGAATAAAATGCTTTAGGTGGGCCTCACCTTTCGTCTGACAAGGTGGGAGATGTTTGAGACTGGTTTGGAGGAAGAGGCACTGTCAGATGAAGGTTGTGCTTCTGCCAGGCTCTAACATTGAAGGAAAAAAAAAAAAAGAATGAGTTAATTTGTTTTCAGGATTTAAACATGGTGGTCAGATTTGGAAAGCGAACAAGCTGCATCATCATCATCATCATGTGAAGCCCTCACCTTGCTGGTGGTTGGAAATGCGGCTGATGAAGATGGGCTGCTGTTTCCACATGGGAATGCCAACGACGTTGAAGCGCCACGCTGTAAGCAGCCAGGGAAAAGGTAGCAATAATTTGTTTCAGAAGCTTACGCCAACAACGTCAGACTATATAATACTACTGTGTACTCACGAGTGTCTCCTGGATGGCCTGTGAGGCAACACTCGCTGTTCGCTGGCTTTCCTTGCATCCTCCACTTTCTCTCTGATGTCAGGCAGAAGCAGCTTAAGTTCTTCCACTTCATTTTTCTCCTTTGTGGCACCATCTGTTCCTTCTGCTGCATCGATCAACTCCTGTAACATGGCTACAAGGAGAAAAGCCCATAATATAAGACACTTCCAAATGGTCTCCATTAAGCTCGGTGCCCTAATAGAAACCACGGCTTTCACATAACTGGTAGCCACTTATAAAAGTTCAGAAAATCCTTGTAACAAGTAAAAAAGAGCATTACCCATTCGAGTCTCAAGGACTCAATGGAGTTGTTGTAGTGCTCGACAGCCTGGCTGTATTGATCCATATAGCAATATGTAGTAGCAACATGGTAGTGGGTTTCAGCCAGCAGACGACTGTGGGGAGGCAAGAGCTTCAGCTGCAAGGCAAGACACTCTTGAAAGTCTTCCAGAGCCTGGGATAGTTGCCTGCGAATGGAAACACACGTTAGTTTAATGTAGAGTTTGTTGAAAAATATGGCAATTTAAGAAAATATTCTTGGTTGATTAAACTTCGGCCTGAAATGTTTTGTGCGCGTCCATTCCCAAACTTTCACTTTTACAGAAAAATCCTTAAACACCTGTCAGCAAATGTCATTATGTCTACAAATAAGCAGCCAATGTATTTGTTGTGCAAAAACATAAACAAAAAAGCCTTGTGTAAGTCTTGAGCCTGGTGTAAATATGAGGGATAACTATCTTCATGAGACTAAATTAAACTTTAAAAAAAAAAAAAAAAAAAACATTCAAAGGGGGCCCTGTGTGACTGAAGAGGAAAATCCACAGAACCTGATGTGAAAAACGAAGCTTAAGAGTATTTTCACACTACAATCTTCAGTTTACTTCCCAGGAACTACTAGATTGCCAAAAATGTCTAAAGCCAAAACTGATAAATGCAGCAGGCTTTATTCAAAAATGATTACACAAAAATTAAAAAAACAAATGTGTCCTTTCAAATGAAAGTCAGATGGCTCTTTAAACTGACGGCATGAGAATGGGAATAAAAATGTATATCAAAATGGCAAAATATATTGAGCAATTATTTTTACCACACTGAGATCAATATACACACACACAGCTACCTTGAATAAATAGAACACACCCGACTCTGTGCTGACTTCTCCTAGTTTCAGATATGTCTGAGCTGCCATCAGCTGGTCATCTTTACTTTCTCTTCTGCAGAGATTAAAAGAAAGATTATGAGCAGACACTGAAGTGCCAAGCCAATCTCAATAACACAAACTTCATTTTTCAGTATTCAAATTATAACAATGTTTATACCTTTTGTAGATGACTTTGGCCACTTCCAGCATCTCCCATGCCAACTGCAAATTTCCAACATCATCTTCCTGAAAAAGTAAATCCATTTAGTCAAAAAGCACCTTTTTATTGTTACATCCAGTGCTTTCATTCAGGGGGTCAGACTTTATTTTGTCCCTTTTCTTCATCTGCATCCCTCGTCATCGTCATCGTCATCGTCGTCGTCATCCTCCTCCACCTCCTCGTCTGTCGAGCAAAACAAGTAAAAACTTACCGGGAAGTTGCCACCCAAAATACTTTAAAAACAAACTTAAGTTAGGCGTTCATTCCTTAAAAAGGAATTCAGACTGGACACAACACTTATGATTTTCATCTTCACTTCAACTTCAGATTTGCAGAGTCTTAGAGTTTCCCCTCTGACTGCTACATGTTTTTTTTAGCTCAACTACAACTTGTCTGTCCGACGTAGCACATGGCAACTGATCTAAGAAAAACATTTTTAAAACGCAAACATCAAATCTCCTGGTAGACACCAGCATGATGTTTTAATTTATTAACTATTAACTTAATAACCTCCATAGTCCTGATCGTGTCTGCAAGGAATCCAAATAAACTCAGTGATCTCTTCAGGAATAAATTTCCAAAAAAAAAAAAACAAAACACAGGATCGGAGTATTCGACAACAAACAATGTGCACCAACCATCAATATCATTTTCCCTTTCAATACTTGAGTTGGTGGGATCCCCTTCAGGCTCTGATTCCTCTGGAATACTTTCCAGTGCAGTACCGAGGACACCACTCTCCATCCTATCCAAACATGAAAAAGGATAAAACTTTTCAACAATGGTAACTCTAGCTAAAAAAAGGAAAGGCATTTTCACACTTCCTCATCTTAGGGGTGATATGTTCCAATATTTAAGTAAGTTAACACACCTGGCAAGCTCCAGGAGTGACTTCCCACACAGGAAGTAAGCCTCCCCACATTCATGAGCAATGTCGCCATATCTAGAAGCCCTAAGAGGTAGACAGGAGAAATGAACAACGGTAGAGGGTTTGATTTTTTGTTCAAGCTGTATTCTTCTCAGTACAGTTCATGATCGTCATCCCATCATTTTAATGTTTCCTTCACAAAAAGCATGTCAAACCTACACATTATGTCACCTTTCATTTGCGATTAACCAAATTGTAGAAAATATATAACCAATCAAACCGCCTAAGAGAGATGCTTTCTTTGTTGAAGATGTCATGAGAAGGCAATTAATGACTTGCAGTCGTGCTCTGTCTCCCCACGAGGACTCACAGCATGCCACAGGCACTCTGGAACATGTCAACAGCAGAAACAACGTCTCGCATCACAAGATGGCGGTTCCCTGTGCCGATCAGTCTCTTTGCCTCCTCCATCACGTCACCAGAGCTACGACTGAGGAGAAAAGGATACGTTAATAAATGTTAGCCAACAGATGTGCTTCTCCCAAATCTGGTAACGATACTCACCTGTCTGTTGATGACACGCCTGGTGTTCCCTCCTCACTGCAAGAGTTTAAATTTGAGTTTAGGTAACAACCAACTGAAGTTTCTCCAACACATACAATTAGTCAGGATATTTCAATGGATTTATTCAGGGTATGTTGACATTACCAAATCTATAACAATACTCACCTGTTTGCTGATGAGGAGCCTGGTGTTTCCTCCTCACTGCAAGAGTTTAAACTTGAGTTTAGGTAACAAACAACTTAAGTTACTCTATCCCATACAATTAGTCAGGATATCTCAATGGATTTATTCAGGACATGTTGACATCAAATACAATTAAATCTTGCATACACTATTCCAAAGATGGCCTCAAAATGTTTATATTTGTTCAGAAAAAGAAGAACACAACCGACGTAACACTGACACGGATAACAGGACCAAGTCTTTTTTAATTATTATTAACAAAAGACACAATACAATACAAACTCTCGTGGAGGAAAAAAAAAACCAGTGATACTTCCAGTTTTTCTTATGTCATACTACATACTGAACACCAATAAACAAAAACACAGTTGAACAAGAAAAGAAACAGAGACTAGGGGGGCACATAGATATCTAAAAATGAACTATAAGTTGGTAAATGTAATTATAAAGAAAAAATGAAAAACCAGAGGAGTTAACCATACAATGAAAAGTAGCTTAGAACAGGAGTGCCTTAGACATCATATGAGAGATCATACTAGCTGCCTTCCAGTCTTTTAATCTAAGTAATGCTGAATAATACAGTTTAAATTCATTCATGAAACATGAAAAAGAGGGTTTGTTCCCTCTCCATTTACTACAGTGGATGTGGTATTTGGCTAGAAGGATGACAATATTTATTATATTGGAGTTAGACAAGCTTAAATTGTCCATATAGTATAAGGTGTGGGAAATGTTTAAGGTCGAAATCTTTAGCTTTAAAGATAACCAATTTTTAATACTAAACCAAAATTGTTGTGAATAGTGACATGAAAAAAACAAATGCTCCAAAGTTTCATCGTCAGAATTACAAAAGGTGCAAGGATCAACATTAACTTAAATCTTCTTTTAAGAAATTGGGCTACCGGATATATGTTATTGATTATTTTAAAGTGAGTCTCTTTCACTTTAGGAGGAATAGGCCATTTTATGAATTTTGAGTAAGCGTTGGTCATAATAGATTGATTATATTAGGCAGCTTCCTGGGTAAGGCTCTGGTATAATCATAGTAGATCATTTGTTTTATGGCTTTAATAATAAAGTTATTATTACACTTAACATCAATTAAGTTATAATCATTCACTTTTAAAGCTGGGAGTGATGCAGTCACATCGGAATATAAGAGGGTATTTCTAATTAACTGAATTAATCGTAAAGGGATCACTTTGCATACCTTTTGAAAATCCTTAAAGGAACACTTTATATTGTATTTCTCTATAAAGGTTGATAAGTTTAGGAGATTTCCATGACAATCTAATATATCTTTCACAAAATAACACCCTTTTCGTACCATTCCTTCTTAAATATTGATTTTCTACCAATTATTACTCTGTTATTCCACAGAGTGGATCCGTGGGGAGAACAGGACCAAGTCTGACTGTTGAGGTTGCAGAGATGTTGTCGTTTACCAGCAGTCACGTGACCGTGAACATCACAAATTAGCGTGCACTGAACATCCACTATTATTACACCGGCAGTGGGAAATAATCCACAACAGTGTGCATCGGCTTATATCTTTTCAAGAGGGACGCGAGGGAAAAACTGTCACTTGACGTTGTAAACCCACCACCAGTGTCATGTTGTGTTGTTAGCATCCTGCTACTCTACTAGCTTGACAGTCGCTTATCGCGATGCCAGTTGCGATCAGACACCGCGACCACTCAAATACCAAGTTCATTTAAAGTCTACATCTTTAACCACGTCTGCGCACTCACACCATTACATAACTGAACATACCCAATGCAGGCAGGACGAGATTAGCCCCGCTGTCAAGCTAAGTGCTAGTCGCGCACAAACTCCCAGTGAAGAACTGATTCTCACCTCTCCGAGCTCGACGGAGCGGGCATCGCATTGGGCATCCTCACGAGGCACGAAGACAAGGTGAGAAGACACGCGGGGGGTCTCCCACCGCTTAATAAGACGCACCTGGACGTACTGAGGCGCGCTTCCTTTAACGCGAGGGTTTCTGTTTCCGCTTGAATTCGGACGCGGGAGAGAGATTCTTAAAGGGGCCGCAGCACCAGGGTGGTGAAAACAATGCATTGCAAGACTTGTCAATCAATCAATCAATTTATTTTTGTATAGCCAGTATCACAACAGTTGCCTCAGAGGGCTTCAAGATGTTACATTGGCCGGTAAAAATAAAACCAGTGAATAAGCATAATGTTAATATGTCATATTCACAGTAACGAGACAAAAACGAACCAACCACCGCCTTAGACCCTTGTCACTGGCCTTTCTTATTAGTTAGTTGAGCCTGTTGGTGTGTTGATGTCTCCACCCTTTTATTTATTTATTTATTTATTTAAAAAAAAAAATGGTGTTTTGTGTTATGCATGTGGTGTAAATTGATATATGGTTGTTATACTGTAGTTATGTTGTAATTATGTTATTGTATAGTATATATTTATGGGGATGACTATGTGGTATGTGGGGGCATATTTGTGTATTTATAAGGATATCTGCACAGTATAGCATATTATATTAGGTCATATTATGTCATTATATTATAGGATGTTCTTTGAAGTATGATTTTAAAACTTAAAAAGGGGTAGGACTCTTTAAAAAGTCTTTACTTCTTCCTACTCCTTTTTTCGAACTGTGTTGTTGTTTTTCTCTTTGTTGTCTTTGATTTGCATTAACTTTTTTATCATTTTTTTTTCTTTTGTATGTACAAATAGCTACATACGTTTATACAGGTTCGAAAAATTAATTAATTAATTAATTATTATTATTTAATAATTCATTCATTCATTCATTCATTCATTCATTCATTCATTCATTCATTTATTGAGGTTGAAGCTTGAGATCCAACATTTCTCAAGTGATTTATCAATGTCACGAATGTATTGTCACTTGTATAGATTTTTTAAAAATCGCAAAAACAAAAATGTAGAGCATTATCACGTTCAAAGAAATCATCTTTAGGTGGGTTTGTTTGTTTTACTTTTACAGTATCCATAAGACTTTTTTCACAATTAAATCCTTCATGTAAAAAGATTTAATGCATGTATATCAATACATATTCAATGCCACTTCTTTGGCTTTGTGTGGAAATTGGTATTATTTTTTTCTCATTAATTTAGCAGAATTTTTTTTTCAGTCGGTAAGAATACTATTGACATTAATATCAACTGAACTCCCTTAACTAAAAAGCCCAGCAGAGGATGAACCTCCTGTAACAGCTGAAGAAGTTCAGCCTGCCAACGAAGCTGATATTATTTATGTTTTTATACTTGTGCCTTTTTTAAATGTGTTCCTTCTTTTGTCTGTTTGCACCGCTACCAAAACAAAAACAAATTCCTCGTATAGGCTATTGTACTTAGCAATAAACCCCGTTTCTGATTATTGATTCTGATCTCTGAACTTTAAGCAGTTAATTAATTTCC
Source organism: Salarias fasciatus (assembly GCF_902148845.1). Lineage (NCBI taxonomy): Eukaryota > Metazoa > Chordata > Actinopteri > Blenniiformes > Blenniidae > Salarias > Salarias fasciatus. The sequence goes on along the minus strand of NC_043766.1, from coordinate 6,831,931 downwards.
AATTCATTTACAATAAAGGTAATTGTTTCCCATGTAAATTACTAATATATTATATAATTAATTAATTAATTATATTTAACCTCTGTCCAAATATTTTTCACATGTATCATCTTTTATGCCATCTATTTCATGGACAATACAGATAAGAAGTGAAAGGCGTGCTTCTATACCAGACTGTAAATGCAGCAAATCACCCACACACACCACACACACACACACACACACACACACCCACACACACACACACACACACACACACACACATACACACACACACACACACACACACACACACACACACACACACACACCACATAATCACAATCTTGGCAACAACTAGATTTGTATATTTGAAAGGTGCTACAACCAGCAGGAGTTTTATAAAAGCTATTGATGCACTGAATGAGCTGCAATCTGCTGTTCTGAACTCAAATTAAACAGATGTTTTTGACCAATACATTAATCCATTCATCTTCTGTACCATGTGTCCCGTTCAGGGTCACAGGGGACTGAAGCCAAATCCAGATGAGGGCAGGCAGGGTACACCTGGACAAGTCAGTCCACTGCAGGGACTGCGCGGACCGAAAGCGTCAGAGATAAATTATCTAAACGTATGGTTTCACTGGTGTACCACCATTACGACTGGGAGGAACTTGTGTTACTGTTGATCAGGCATCATCCTTCAACTTCCACATTAAACAAGTCCGCAGGTCCTCCTTTTTTCATTGTCTTCAAAAATTACTTACATGTTGAATCAGAGTAATACATAAAACTTCATCCATATTTTGTTAAATCTAGAGTAGACTATTGTAATTCCCTGATATCAGGGTGTTTCAATGACTGCCCAAAATGTCTTCAGTTGATTCAAAATTCTGCAGCAAGACTGCTGTCAGAAGCAGGTTAGATCACATGATAGACAACTTTATTAATCCCATAGCAGGGAAATCAACTTCCCACATCATATCCTAAAGAGCTGTAGTCTCATATCACCCCAGAAGGCTTCTTTCTCAGAGTGCTGGTTTCAGAAGTAGGAGTAACAGGAGACAGAGCTCTCAGCTATCAGGCTCTGCCCATGTGGAACCACATCCCACTTTCTGTTCAGGAGCCGGACACAGTCTCTATAGGTGAAGTTTTGGTTTAGAGCTGGTTCGGAACTATTTTCTGGTGAACCTGCTGTAAGCAATGAGTGGTGGAGGACCGACACTGAGCTTCTTTCCTTTCTCACTCAATATAATTTCATTTTTACACATGTTGGAAATTATGAGTTCAAGTAAGGCCCTATTGCTGTATGAGTACCTGGCTGTTGGCTTTTTCTTTTGATTGATTCCTTGTTTTGTTTTTTATGTTGTTCTTTTTTATCTTACCCTTGGATTTGTGATGTGGCCCATTCCCAGCTCTGAAAGAAATTACTTTTGTAGCTGTATTTGAATATGCTTATTTGTACACTTTGCAATAAAAAAAAAAGTTACACCAGGAAAAAAAAATCATTACACATCACTAACATTTCCGACAGGGGGAGACAGTGTTCAAATTTTTCCATTTAAAAAAAATCTACTTTTCTCACAACTAACAATCAAGTTTCTGAGTCTCCTTTGCAGAAACAGCTTTAGTGGATAGCATTTAAACACACACACACACACACACACACACACACACACACACACACACACACACACACACAAGCATGTAACAGAATTGTGGCTAATGATCATATAAGGACGTGACTGGTAAATGAGCTACATTTTCAGTCAGTGTTGTGTTTTCATATGGATGGTGGTATTTTGAGAAAATTAATTGAACTTGTGCACTTTTTATGAGGAGGGGGTGGGGTGTGGGTGTGTTGTGTGTGTGTGTGTGTGTGTGTGTGTGTGTGTGTGTGTGGTGGGTGGGGGGGGGGGGGGGGTTGCACAAGGTGAGGCGGACTGTGGGAGACAGAAAGAGAGAGAGAGGGAGGGAGGGGGTCGCAGTGAGCTGCAGACAGACTCATTCACTGGCCGCAGATTAAGTTTTTCACTCACGCTGCTCGGTGGCACTTCCAGGAATTCACACTAACTGTCCCGACTCTCACTCTCCCCACTGACATGTTGCAATGTTCCGCGCAGCCTTTCGAAACGTGGACCTGTTTGGGGTAATTCTGCTGTGTTTGGTCGTCTTGCCGAGGACTGGCTGCAGATCAGCCGGTGCAGACAGTTGTCATGAGGTGAAGACAGCCTACATGATGCGCCAGATTGGGCCGGTGGAGCTGGTGCCAGACAGTCCGGGGACAGGTCAGTCATGTGTGAGTGTGTGGGGGTCCCCCGCCTAATCTAAATGTGTCTGCATGATTTTTATGCATTGTTTTTCTCTTTAAATTGTTGTTACTTTATTATTATTATTATCATTATTATTTTTTTGGCTGTTCTTTTTGTTTGGTGTATTTGTGATCCTGTATTTGTAACCTTTATATAATTGTTGGTCTGTGTTTGAACACCTAACGCTTTGAAAATAGAAGGATTAAACTCACAATGGAGATATTGCAACAATCATGTATACAAACCCTTTAAAGAGTGAAAGGCTATTTCTGTTGAAAACTAACAGAAATAGTGTGAAAGACATGCATAAGCTCGGTAAACCACAGCTGACTATAAATGATGGTGTCAGTCTTGTACAAAAATATGGATGTCTATTATAAGAGCAATATATATATATATATATATATATATATATATATATATATATATATTATATATATATATATATATATAATTTTTTATTCCACAATGAGAGCTCGTCCTTGTGTCTGAAGTCGCTGCCAGGGAGTTACTATACAAGTTCATACTTAATGGGGCATTGCTAAAATTTATGATGGAATTACATTTTGGACTGTTATTTTTCCTATCAATTTTACAATGACAGTAGGATGGAATAATTAATATTTTTTCAGAAGCAATAAGAGTGTTCTTCAGCCCAACAATGAAAGCAGAAACATTCAATGTACTGTAAGAAAGTAATTTGAGTGGTGCTGATAATTTCATTATTCCGCAATGAATCTTGTGTAGAGCGTCTGTATATGCATTGCAATGAAGACTTCTTTATTTGGAAAATACACTCAATAGTGAGAAGTCATTGTAGAATTTATAAACTATGTGCTACTTTTCTGCAAGCTTAAGTATAGCCATCAATTGATTAGCCAGAGAAAACTAAGTTTTAAACATGTTTTTCTCTTATGTGATTGGCTCTTTTCTTCTGCAAAGACATAGAAATAAAATAACCTAACCTTATTATGAAGCTGAAGCTTTCATTTGGAGACACAAACTACATGTTCTGCATATTGCAAGGGGTTGTGAATGAAAATGTGTCCATACAAACTCCAATATATGAAAAATGCACAAAGGTGTTATATGTGAGTACACGGGTTGCTGTTGCAGTGACTTTAGTAGTTTCTATAAGTCACATTTAGCCTGTTGTATTTGCCGATTTTATCTGGCACTTGCATGGGGGTTAATATTTTTGAGTAAAAAAAAAATAGAGAGCATCAGATTAGAAGTTTACTGATCATGATGGCTCTTTAAGTTTTGAGGGCTTTGTTTGAAGCTGTTGAACTTTTGCAAGAATAGACTTATGAGAATAGTCTGTCTTGTGTGTGGGGTTCAAAAGCAAGTATGGCATACAACACACCATTAACAGTAAAGAATAACAACCACAGTAATGTGCTCTGTTGTCAGGTCCTGTGTGAATGTGTACCAAGAACAGTTCTCTCATCTCTCTCCTTCCCCTTGATCTCTGTCAGCTGGCTGTCAGCTTGGTTTACAGTAGACTACTAATGTCAGACTTAAACACATGCACACACACACACACACACACACACACACACACACACACACACACACACACACACACACACACACACACTGAGTTTTCGCTCAGTGCACATGCCATCGTGTTGTGTTGGCTCCCAAAAGTCTCTTTGTATAATTAATCTTGTGAGGTCATGAGGGTTTCTGCTGGACATGCTACAGGCCCCTAAATTAATTCAAGCAATTACCAAGAACGAGCCCGCTTTGTTGTGATGAAATGTGGAGAAAAATATTTTTCACACTTCTTTCCATTAGGATTCAGTTAGAAGCAGCAGTAGTTTCACTTGTTGAATATTTCTGTGGTGACAAAAAAAAAGAAATTCAACAAACTTTTTCTAGATGTATAATACATTGATGCATTGGAGCAAAGAAACTTATAGAAATGATTTGTTCTTTACTTAGAAGTCTGTTCTTTATCTGACCACACAGAGGTGTAGCAATCACAGTTCTTTCTTTAAAGTAAGAAGGCAACAAGAAAAAATTGGACTTCCTGTGTGGAGTTCACATGTTCTCAGTGTGCTACTTGGGTTTTCTGTTTGACTGCAGGTTCCTCCCTCCATCCACAAGCAGGCTTTTAAGGTCAATTGCTGACTTTAAGTGCTGAATTGGATGTATGAAAGTGTGAGTGTGTGAGACTGCCTGTGGTGGACAGCCAACCTTGCAGGATGTACTCTGCTTCTGGAGAGAGTCAGCTGGGATCGTATCCAGGCCTACATTGCCCAATGTGCAATGCAGGACCACCAGAATAACTATTATTTGAATTTAGCAATAAATGTATGACAACCTTGAACAAAGACAGAACACACAAACTCCACATAACCGTCATTGTGTTGTTATAAGACTACTTACCGCAACACTCTTTTTAATGTAATTTTTTTTTTTAATCCAAAGAAGCACTAGCCAAATGACTCAATTCAAACCAGTGCAGAAAAGGAAAAATGTATTATTCAACATCAATAGTTTGTGAAAGTGTCCATGTTTTTCATAAAATGTGTGTGACCACCAATGACCAGGACTGACATTTATGTGCACTTTGGCTATATCTACATTTTAGCAGATATATTATTTGATGTGACTTTCTGCCTTCAGATAAGTCTCTCCGGGTGTGTGTCCACCCCGGGCCTAGCTGCTGTACCAGTAGATGGAGGGTAGCTACATGGCAGCTGTTCGCAGTGAGACGCAGCAGAAGATGCGATCCTTCAGTTTGAACTCAAATACCTGATCGCTGGACACACCAAGGCTTACCAAGGTAAGAAATTAGTGGCAGAGTAGATATGAAATCAATTTATTTCTTAAGGAAAGGACAAAACATTGTGAAGTTAATACAGTTTGGTATATACTGAGCAAATTTTAAATACAGAATTAAGCAATTAAATGTACTGTGTGAAGTGATTTAAAGTTCAGTGCAAGTTTTTTCCCTCCTTTTTTTTTAAAATACATTTATAATTTTCTCAACCTTTTAATTATTTAAGATATTGCAAATATATTTCCACTCAATTCAGAAAAACTGTTATAATTCTGAATCTTTTGAATAAACACTGTCTCTTGAGTCTTTGCACTCAATATAGATGCACAAATGAAATAACATGATAAAATGATTTTACCAGGGATTTTTATTAATTAAAAAAGTGAAAGATATAATTTGTAAATATCCATTAATCATTTCAGTACTCAAAAAGACAGAATAAATTAATTTTTCAAGTATTTATTGAGTGTAACATTAATATTATATATACATAAGCTTTATTTCATACAACAGAGCATGTGGACACATTTTGAAGACCAAATAAATTTTAATGTGTGATGCTATGACCACTGTTAAAGTAATATTCTAAAATTTGTTGTAAATTCAAATAGCTGAGAACAGTTTTTCTTCATATCATTCATTACCATTGCAGGAAAAAAAAACCTTTCACAGAATAAATCAGTAAATATTTTATATTCATTGATTAGAAACAGATATTTTTTTCAAACAATGAACTCCTCTCGTTTTCAGTGCAGTGGCATGTTTTCTCATCAGGCCTGAAGGCAGAGTGACACCAGTGGTGATTTCGGTGTTGGTGCGGCTCTGTCAGGAGGCTGCAGCCCTCTGTCATTCTCACTTACTGTGGTCATCACGGAATATCTAGTTTGTGTCAGGGTGGTGGTGTGAGGCCAGTTTATTTTGTGAGGCGCCACAGTGGCTAGCCAAACAAACAACTGATGTTCGATTGAGTCTTTCAGAGAGCAAACTCTCAGAGGGAGCAGCGGAAAACTTTGTTACAACTCTCCGCGCTCTTTCTCCATCCGTCTGTCTCTGTCACTGCGATAATCAGGTTTTGTTCTTGACCAATGAGAGAGCGAGGCACGAAGAATGTTTACATTCAGCACGTATCCGCGGCGAAGTGTTGTTGCCTTGGGCAACAGCCGGTCTCTAACGTGTCTGCTCTGAATAGAAGGAAGAATACTCTGCTTGTCCACTTGTCTCTCAACGCTATTCACCAGTCTGAGTGTAAGCATGTGTGTCTGCGTGCGTGTGCGTGTGTGTGTGTGTTGCTCATCTAGGGGGGAGATTATGAGAATGGTTGAGTTGATGAAAGCCACCAGACAAGGATGGCAACATGTACCCTGTTTTTTTTCCTCTATCTCTCCCCCTAATACTCTCAGGCTCATTCTTAGAAGATATTTATGGGTAAACCATTCCACGGGTACAATTTATGCATAACATTCATACTGTAGAAAAGGCTGAGTGAGACGAAACTGCAACGGATGAATAGAGACAAATTTAAAGTTTGTTGAGAGATCACTCTTAAACATTGTTGGTAAATGTCTAAAGATGTTTCCTTTTTTTGGAGGTGCAGACATAACCTGGAAATGTCTTTTGTGCAGCTATCGATTATAAAGTTGAAGAAAATAGAATTGAATCCTGCTGAAAGGCAGTTGGTGAAGTAAATTTAAACAATTAAATTGAATTAATTTTGCACAGCCTCTTCCTCAACAGCTGAGCCGGGTCACAACGGATCTCTTTCCTAAGCACAGTGATTATAACCCACAGGAGAAACTGAGACATGCCCACAGAGCTTGTAGCCGGGCTCTTTTTACACCCCATGGATTACTTTGTCCTGTGTGTGTGCATGTGTGTGAGTACAGATGTATGTGTGGCAAGAACTGAACGGTCTGGGGACCTAAAGCTGTTCACACACCCACATTATCATATTTGAGACTGGTCTTCTTTCTGGGGACCGTAAAAATGGCAATTATTCTTCTTCAAAGCCGGAGCATTTGGTTGAGGTTAGACAAGTAACAATTGGTAACTTTAAGTGCATGAATTTCGTGTGTGTGTGTGTGTGTTTGTGTGTGTGTGTGTGTGTTGTGTGCATAAATATGTGTCTGCATGCTTGCGTGTGTTTCTCCTGGCACTGCCTGACCTTCCTGCCCTCATGTCCACATTGCAGCTGTTGTCCCATCACAGGGAGGTAAAGAACTAATCACATGACCCTCCCTTGAGTAGTCTTTGACATGTTACTTGATGCAGTCTGTGTTTGACTTGTTCCTAATAGATCATGTGCATGCAAACACATAAAATAAAAGAGAGTGGCTCTCTATAAGTGTTTCACTCTGAAAAGGCTTGCAGTTGCAGCTGCACCAGCCTCCTGCGCGTTGTTAAACCGCATCAGCTGAACATACTGCTGCTGTCTTGTGCATTCATTGCCTCAAGTGGGGGGGTTGACTCATTAATGATTTCCCACATAACTTGATGTCAACTGAGGTGTCTTCAGCCTATGACACACACATCCCTCCTCTCTCTCTCCCTTAAGTGTAACTATGATAGAGGTACTTTAATGAATTAATAAGCAAATAGGCCTACCTACATGTCCCTTGTGTGTGGCATGCGCCCTACAAAGCATGTGTGTGTGTTCGTGAAGATGCCTTTGGTCTGACATCATCCTTTTTTTACAGGTTTTACACACAGAGACACACACTGTTGCAGCCTCTCTAAAGGGCAGGGTGCTCTCCTCTTTATGGACCCTGTCTGACATAGGAAGCACGTTGGATCATGAGATTGGGCCCTCATTATCACCCGACTATAGATACAGAGCAGTGAAACAACTTGGGGGATGAATCAAGTATGAACTATTTTGGCTGTGAGTGAGCAGGAAAAAGTCACCACAAGGTCGGTTACACACAGCTCGTGTAACAGGACAACAAATGTATATACAGGAATGGAAACACACATCTCATTAGATGTAATGCTGGTTGCATGCCCCCATTTAAATGTATTTCACTTGAAGATACGGTCTCTTGAGAAGAGGTCATTAAAAAGTAAGATGGACAACAAATGATGACTGGCCCCAACAAAAATTACTCACAAAAGAATTAGATAGCAATGTCTTCACAGTAAAAAAAATACCTGTTCAGGATCTTTCTCAGGGGGAGTGGGGGACATTACCACTGTGCATGTGGAGGTTTTTCTTCAAGTACAACATACTGTATATGAATGATGTTGTTACGGTGAAAATTTCTTTTGTTTGTTTTGCAATCTCTGGGTCTTCGCGCACACCTGATTTGATCCTATCATGAACACATTGCTTCTCATATTATAAGCTCTTGAGTTACCAGGCTTTGCAAGTCCTTTTGCCACGCCAAGGTTGCCATCCGTGATGAGGGGCTCATATATGAGTGAGTTTGATTATCCAGAAGACACTTGAAGTCAATTTTCTACTTGTCTGTATTGAGAGGAGCCGGTTGAGGCAGTTTGGTATTTGCTACGAAGCCTCCTGGTCCCTTCTTCCGTTAGGGGTCCATCAGGAAGATATCAGACTGGGCCTCCACCCTGCTGGAGAGTTCATGTCAAAGGAACTTGTTGGATCCCTTCAGAAGACAGGGGTACTTTTATGGGACTAGGATGTCTGCAGTTCTTGGCTCTCCAAACTGCCATCCTGTCTATTTGGACCCGGTGGGAAAGACGATGGATGGATGGATGGATGGATGGATGGAATGGATGGATGGTTTTACTGTCAGAGGTTTTTATTGTCCTTGTTGAACGGTATCTTTTAGCGTAACTGAAATCAATTGAATAGTTGTTTTTTAATTTATGTCAGTGTGAACGTTCTGAATATCCTGCTGCTCTTAAACTTAAAAATACATTTACCATTCTCCATGTACCAATGAAGCAGTCTTAACTTCACCCTGAACTCGTTAAAAAAAGGGGATAGGAAAGCCAGTTAAAAAAAATAATAAAGTAGCGAAAAAAAAAAAAAGCAAATTGTGTATTGCTTCTGAATGATTGAACGTTCAAGCTCCATGGAATCATTTCCTGTAAAATTGCATGTACAATTCTTAAGCTATGAGAATGGGCTCTTAAAGAAAAAAAATAGATTCTGCAAATGGTTTTTGGTGCTATTGTTAATGTTTCAGCTAGTTATTTATTACTTCCCACACTGTTGTGTGCCACAGATTGAACTGATGATCAAATCCTCTTGTCTTTTTTCTTCTCTTCTCTCCCGTCCCAGAGACCTTCGAGTCACTTGTTTCTTTTACATCAAATCTGACCAGCAGTCTGTTTGACAGTGCCTACTCCACTCTGGCCTCTGACTGTCACCCCCTTGTGCTTCAGTTATTCAATAACATCAAATCCCACCTTTCTGGACAAGCCAATGCCTCACTGGACAACGCTGTACGTCAGTTCTACAATGACCTCTTCCCTCTGGTTTACCGCCGCCTGTTGAACCCTGGGATCGGCCACACGTCAACTCAGATCTCCTTTCATTCTACCAATCACGACGACTGCCTGCGGATGACACAGCAGGACATCAGCCCATTCGGACTCCATCCTCGCCTTCTGGTCAGCAGCCTGTCCATGCGCTCGAACCCGGTCGAGCATTGAGCCAGTTGTTGAGACTTGCCGGGGAGGTGCTGAATGCAACCGAGAAAGTGGCATTGTCCAGAGAGTGTGGACAGGCTTTAGTGAGGATGCAGTACTGCTCCCATTGCAGAGGGCTGACGCTGATACGGCTTGTACGGGGCTGTGTGTCAACATCATGAGAGGGTGCCTGGTAAGTCTGACTGCTCACTGTTTCGTGTGTGTATCTTTTAAATGCATCTACTTGTCTGCGTTGTTTTTGCAATGCATAATCAGAAACTTGATTCATTTTAGTGTAGAATTCCGCATTTACAGGAGTACGTCAGTGTGTCATCCATCACTTTATCAGGTGTTTTATATTTTTAGAAATGCACGAGTCTTATGAAGAAATTCTCTCTTTATTTTTGAAAGAATTTATTTGTAAATTATAGCCGTAGTCATATGATTTGGGTTTAATAAAAAAAGAAGATGCAAATATTAGCAGAGAAATTTCAACCCCATGGGACTGTAACAGTAGCACTGTTGATTCTGCATGCATGCAGAGATTTTTTTCAGTGTATATTGATTAATTTATACGCCATGGTATCTGCATGATATTCATGATCTCTGTCACTTTGTACATTTGTTGCTACACAGATTTCTTTGTGAAGTTACAATGATTTGCATGTATCTTTAAGAATTTGTGTGTTTTTATGATTAGATATGTGCATGTGTCTCTACTTCCTTCAAGCTAGTACTAGGGTCAGTTTCTCATATGCTGGGGTATGACATTAGGATGAATTGCACAGTGTCACTATCCACTGAATCAGTGATGACACTTCAGTATTCAGCAGTCATATTATATTATATTATCCATGTCTGCAACTGGTGCCTTCAGGAAATAGATATAGATAGAAGATCAGGTTTGATTTTACTCATGTGCAGGGAATTGCTGGGATTTGATGCAAATAGAGAATGGGTCAAGAAGAGTTAAAATACATGATTCAACATTTAACTTTTATAGGAATCTGCAACCCATTGTTTTGTTACATTGCATTTTCTGCTGCATTTCTCTTGTGTTAGTAGCTGTGGATTGTGCCTGGATAAGGACTGCGGTTGTTGTCACTTGCATGGTTGTAATTTCAATCCCCCTTCTCACCTGTCCATATTCTTTTATGTTTTTTTGTCCTTGAGCAAAGCACTGAACCCCAAACTACTCGCAATGGAACTGCAGCATCTTGCATGGCAGCCTGAAGAAAACTGTCATCATGAACATCATGAAATAGATAACTTACGAGTCAACAATACAATTCTTTGTGCTGACAATTTTTAAAAGTTGTGAATTTCCATGTTCTGCTTCTAAGAAACTCAGACTACAGATTATAAACAACCTTAAGCAAGTCAATTTCATGTCTTCATAGTGACACAGTATGTGTGAGCCATGTCCCTTTGACAGGACTTGCACTAATTGAGGGCCTGTTTAAGATGTAATTGGACTACACTTACATAGCACTTTTTACACTACATGAACAGAGCCCAAAGCCCTTTACACTGCAATATCATATTCACCCATTCACACACCAGTGGAGGTGGATGCACTTATATAGCCTTTTAAATTGCAATGAACAGAGCCCAAAGCCCCAATCCAAAACTGGATTGATTGATGGATTGATTGATTGGTTGGTAAAGCTGTGCATTTTCATCGATGAGTAATTCTAGCAACGTCTGACAGACAGACAATAGCAGCGTATCAGTGCTTCAGATTTGTTTTGAAGTATTTCTGGATGGAAGGTTTCAATCGCTTTTGAGCGCTGAGCTCAAAATAATGACTATTAACACGTGAGAACACATCATCTTCAAAGTTATCAGAAAGCATCTTTGCAACATCAAACACAATGTTTCAATGAGCAAGTGATACATGATTAAGCGTGTGTGATAAATTTCAACTTTCCTTTTTAGAAGTTGTGCTCTAGTTAAGATAAGTAACCTAGGATTTGATAAACCTAGTATGTTTTCCTGTGCCTTGTGGATTTTCTTTTCTTCTTCTTTCTTTTTTTTTTTTTTTTTTCAATGGACTGGAGCATTCTAATGCTTTGGTTAGTTAGGTTTGATTGTCTTTTCTCTGTTTGACCTGTGATGAACAGAGGCCTAAGATGTTTCTTGCTTCTTGCTGTGTGTTTCTTGAAACAACCAGCAATTAGTTAGTTTGGTCTAGAAGATCTGTGGTGGTTGACAAAATAAAAAGTTCCTTCACAGAGTATCTCATTAAATAAATCCATTTTACTCCAAATTTAAATAAATAACTGAATAACTAAATAAATAATTACTTAGAAACGACTGACAAGATTAGTATTTTGATTTGGGTCAACTCAAGCGTTTTCCTTTCAGTATTTTCTGTTGGACTGGAAAAATCACTTCCATGTGAAAATGAATGAAGTTTTTCATCAAAGTTTGCAGGGTAGCAATATATACTGAGATCGAGTGTGTGGTGTGTTTTTGTGGTGTGTGCGTGCGTGCGTTGCTTAAGACTTGTAGGTTTCAAGAAGTATCCATCTATCTATATCTATCTATCTATCTATGTACATACATATATACATATCCAATGCATATGAATATATCAAATGAACTGACTGGGTTTTAGCATATATATATAATAGATATATATACTATATATATATATATTATATATATATATATATATATCTATATATATATATATATATATACACACATACATATATATATATACACACATACATATATATATCTATATATATATATAAATATATTATATATAGATATACATACATACATATATATATATTATATATATATATATACATGCGTGTGTGTGTGTGTGTGTGTGTGGTGTGTGTGTGTGTGTGTTCATCACCCAACTTTCTTTGTTTGAATGAATGCTGAAGTCTATTTTTCTTTCTTCTTTCTGAGTATTTTGTATGTGCTTTCTGATGTCCTTCACATTCCTGCCCTTCTGTTCCAGGTGGCCATATCTGACCTGGGTGCCCCCTGGGGTGGGCTGGTGGTGTTGCTTCAGCGGCTAGCAGCCACTTTAGCAACCTCTAGCAACCACAACAGCCTTGAGCTGGCTCTGCTGGCAGTTCAGAACCATGTGAATGATGCTATACTGCATGCTCAACTGCATGGCCACGCATCACAGCCACAGTAAGCAATATGGATTATGGGACTAATGGTATAATACAGAGTTGAATTTAAACTTCCCAACTTCAAATTACTTACAGTAGAAACTTTGATTTCTGCACTTTGATGCCAGCCCATTAAGTTAAGCTCAGATCTTTCCCCTGTAAAACACAACAAAAAAACTAATATTATTCAGGGTCAGTAGCGGAAGATTGAAGCATCCTAACCAGAATTCTTCAATGATAAAGCCATTTTAAGCTTGGACACAGACTCAGGAAGGCCATGAGTTTCTCTCAGCCAAGCAGTTGGGTGTTCTTAAAAATGCCTTGTACCTAGATAGGCTAAAACAGCCTCTTCCTCCAGAGACTCCGGGGTTCCCCCCGGTCTGTGTGAGCGCGAGTGTGTATGTTAGGGTGAATACAGATCCACAGCCAGACAAAGACTCTGGTTGGCGGGACAACCGATACCCAGAATGCAGCTTGGTTCAGAGTGATGAGAAAGTTTCTGTGGCTAATCCTGTAGACAAACAGACAACACACAAACACATGCATGCATGCACACACTGTTGGAGGCAGAAAAAGAGAAGCAGTCCAAATTTTAGAGAACATTGTGGACTTAGTAGAGTAGATTCCTGAGAGGTAAACAAACACACAAGCATAACTCCACTGCTAATTGTTGCTAATAAGAACAGAACATTCAATAAATATTTATTTACGAGACACCTAAAGTCGGCCCCTGACTTTTGGACCGCAAACTCCGTATTAGAGCTTACAAATTAACATGGAAGTCTTAGACATGAAAACCTAGAACAGTTTTTTTAAAGAAGCAATGTTAAATAGATAAGCATGTTAAATAAATTCAAACACAGGAGCATTTTTGTATTGACGTTTAAAAACCGGTAAACTGTATGCCAATATCAAAGGAGAGCTACTGTGCTATTCTGGTCTTTTTTTAATGAAAAATAAACCCTAATACCTAATGTAGACCCCTCGAGCATGTTGTATCTGAAAGAAAGCACTTAAACTACATCAAGGTAAATGCATCGTTTTACATGTGATACGTATTACTTTTTCGTACATTTGATATCAGTATAAAGATATTTTATATTGACAATTTGCATAATACATCCACACCCATGCCACTTTCTGCAATTGAGAGGTAGCTGAATGAACAAATAAGTGGTATTGAACACTCAAAAAATCCCCAAAGGAAAAAGGTCCTTTAACTGTGTTTTCTCTTATACATTTACATTCGAGTGAAGTGAGCACACACTTCAACATACCACACGTATATATGACTTTCACAATATTAATTATGCCACACTATTAATTTTTATTTGTGATGTCTAATGTCTGTCCACAATTACTGGGCCTCTTTTTAGGTGGAGAAGGTATGTGGTCCTCAAGCTGCTGCTCCCACAGTGTTGAGAGCACAGACCACCACCATGCACCCTACACCACCTGCAGCAACAGTAACGGTGAACTCCCGCCCCTCAGTCGGACCCCATGCTCATCAGCGCTTACAACCGCAGTCCCACAGGTACGTTTTTGAACACTGGATTATATGAATATATTAAGCTGTGACTAATGCAGAATAAAATTTGAGTGTTTTTCTGTGTTTGTCTGTAGGTCGTTTCCTCTGAAAGGTTCAAGAGGAGACAAGAGTCGAAGCCTGAAAAAACTGTCAAGGTATTTTTGAAAGTAAAGAATCATATCAACATCAAGAAGTAAAATGAGCTAAAGAAAACCGTCTAGCTGTGGGGTTTCAGTTCGGTCAAAGAGGGCATATGTCCCTCAGCAAAAGTTTTTAAAATACATAGCAGAAATGTAAAATGAGCAGCAGATGGAGAGTTCAGGGGGTCTGAGGAGGATTGTGTACAAAAACAATACTGCCATATCTGGAGGAATAAATCCTCAGAAATAAATTCAGCTTGACACCACTGCGACCTCTAGATGTTTTTGTTCGTGACACGGTTTTGGACTGATGGGGATATGACTTATTAGCAGATATGACTTAAAGTCCTGAAAACACATTTGGAGATATACTGAGATACATGTAAAGTTACCATCTGTTAAACCTTGTAGCTGTTCTGATTACACCACATTAACATCATTATTGGCAAAAGCAGGTGTTTTTCTCATGCTGTGTTTGAGGCCAGATCAGTTCTCGTCAACCTTTCATAATTTAATCTTAGAAAACATTTTGTATAACAATATGTAAAAATCTGCATGTCACAGTGTCATTGTTGTATAGTCCAAAGGTGTTTTATGCTTATGTTCCTTCCTCATGTTGCCTTTTGGCTCTTTGTAAATTGCCATGCTTCACTAAGGTCAGAACAAATTTTTCTGTGTATTAAAAATGACAAGTCAGAACTGGAACAAATAAAAAGCACATGGTACAGTGCCCTCCCCATTATTAACAACTCAAGCATTTAGCTCTCTCTCTTGCTCTCTCTCTTCAGAGAATTTGAGGGGTCCATCCAGCGGTACCAGTGGTTTTTCTCAGAACTGCCAGAGATGCTTTGCGAAAGCGAGATGGAGGTTGAGCAGCACACATGTTGGAGCGGTGAAGACGTTGTGGAAAGGTCTGTGAATACTCTCTTTCTAGAATTACTTTGTCTCAGTGGATTTCTCCATTTCTCTTGTATGCGAATACAGTAACACTATTTAGCCCCGGATTACTAACCATCAAAAGGCTTTTTTCTTCCTCTCTGTCACAGGTCCCCTGAAAAAGTGTCTATTATACTGTATTCATGCACAAAGGAAGGAAACACAAAACTAAAATTAAAACACTAAATGTTAGGTCAAATTTATACAGAAGCTTGTTTTTGAACTGACTTTGTGAATATATAAACATTTTTTTCACTCATTAAGCAATGTTACAACAGCTTCGCTGTGTGGCTGTAACTCTAATGCAGAACTGACAGGACATGAGACTCTTTAAAAGATAGAAATTAATGCACATCTTTCTTCTGTTATATTGTATTAGAGCTGGTCAAACAATAAATAGAAAGGCATTAAGGAAGTGTCAAATTGCAGTGGGAACACATCAATAATCATATCATGTGTAGGCAGAAATGATTTTGTGTGCAATTACATGTCTGTTACTGTTGTGGACTCACACGTTTTGCTTGTTTGCCTCTAAGTCAGAAAAAAAAAGGAGTGCTACAGGTGTTAACACAATGCTGATATTGCAAAGGACATACTTGGAGGTGAGTTAGACCAATGATGAACTGTTGTCAGATTGAAGTTGGTATTATGGGAGTTTGCAGTCAGACTGAGATTTCTGTTACTGGTAGACTGCAGTTCAGCTGACTAGGAGTAGTTGGAATGTTTAGTCGGCTGATGTTATAGTGTGGATAATCAGACTGAGGTTGGTGTTACAGTAATTTCACTTCTAGACTGAGGGTTCTGTTTGACTTAAGTTATTATTTCTTTTTTAGTATTTTTGTTTGTTTCTCTACAAGTGTAATGTTTGTACATTACAATTTCACCTCTGATATTAGCTGCCAGGGCAGGAGGATGACGGGGTTCTTAAGGTTAGAGAGTTCGTTTCCACAGTCTTTTTCATGGTGATTACATTGGCAGCTTCAACTAGCAACTACACAAATGGTTTCACACACACTCACACACACACACACACACACACACACACACACACAGACACACACAGACACACACAGCACACACACACACACACACACACACACACGCACAGTCTTGTATTTCTATCCTTGTGGGGACCGTCCATTGACTCCCATTCATGTCTAGCCCCTAACCCTGACCCTTACCCTAACCCTAACCCACACCACAATAAAGCCTAACCCTAAAGAAATGTTTTTGCACTTTTACTTTTTTCAGTAACAACAACATGGTCAAGAAAACACTGTTTCTCCTACTTAGGACCGGAAAAAGGTCCCCACAAGGCACGTCATTCCACGTTTTGCTATCCTTGTGGGGACATTTGGCCCCTGACAAGGATAGAAATACGAGAACACACACACACACACACACACACACACACACACACACACACACACACACACACACACACACACACAGAGAGAGAGAGAGAGAGAGGGAGAGCCCAGTTTTGCTTTATCGATCTCTGTAGAGAGCCATCTATGAAGGTTTATTGTTTTTTAGTAATAGTATATCACCCACATGAAACTGGCTGTGTATCGTCTAGCTGAAATATTTTCTATCAGCAGACATAAACTTCTGTTTGTCTCCGTCAGTGCTGCAGCGAAGACCACTGAACTTCACTGATCACTGTGCTGTTTTATTGCTTCCTTTTGATGAGACTGGAGCAACTGGAACATGATTTAAACCCCTCAAGATGCCAAAAACAAATTAGAATTTATGAATTTGTGTGGCAATATGAAAGCCTGTCGACTTGATAATATTCCCCATCATTACTGCCTGGTGCTGGCAGTTATCAGATATGAGTCTCTGAAGCTGACTTAATAGTTGTCACATTTTTTGACTAAAAATGAAAGGTCTTCACTTATTTGTAATTTGGGTAAGATTTCTGTTTGAAAATCAAAAACTCAAAAATATTCTCTTTTGTCTGTAGATTTGTTTTCGGGTAAAGTTCTATGTGAAAGCCTGGAAGAGATGCTACTTTAGTCTGTCCTGGAATGCAGCCAATCTGTGCCTCTCTGACCTCTTTACATCTTCTTCTCTCTTTCATCCACCCATTCATTCATTTTTTCAGCCATCTGTTTATCTCTCCTTCCTCCCATTCAGACCTCCATTCATCTCCTCCACCCTCTGACCCACTTCACTTACAAATGTCTGTGTCGGTGAGAGTGTGTATGTAAGTGAGAGGGGAAGAGATGGAGGGAGAAAGGTGGTCAGTGATGAGAAAGTGAGAGCAGACGGTAGAGGAGAACAGAGCAGACTACAATCTGTTTTCTTCTGAGTTGCAAGCTTGCATAAGAGTGAAGATCGTTATTGGTCTGTCTGGGGAAATAAGGAGAAGTTAAAGTACAAAGAATTCAAGCTTCACCACTGAATTTTTGCAGTTTTTTTTAGCATCTTTAAGGACTTTTAAGGACCTTTTAAGGCAGGGTTTACAGGGCATGTTTTGGGAAACATGATTTATGCCTGATTATTCATTGGTTTCTGGAAAATGAAGGCTTGGGAGATGGTTGGATCAATGCTTGGTTTTAGTATGTGTGACAGCTTTAGAATATCTGACAGTTTGAAAATGTTTGGGTTTTAGAATGCTGGATGGATTTTTGTGCAAGTATATAATCTTGCATTATTGTGTGCCAACTTTACAAAAACAATGGTCATTTGATATTTACCCCTGTGATTGGCTCAGCGTGTTAAACATGAATCTCTATGGTAGCATTTATGTCAGTTAACGCTCAGAAGTAAGGGATTATTAGATCAAAATCTGTACTATCATTAGAACCGACAATCTTCTGTCCACTGATGACTGTGAATACAGAAAGTCAGACATGGGCAGTTACCTTAAAAAAAAGTTTGACATATTTAGCTTTTGGGTGAACTTTCAGGGTGAACCTAAAAAAATCACTATGACGTTTACAGGTGAAGTAAGGTGAGCCATTGAATACACATGTCCAACTGTACAGTGTTTCACTACTTTCTGCACAACTCACTGCTCTCTGATGGAGGAGCTTAGCGGCCTGACTCACAACAGCTGTTCAGTCCATGCTTCAGTTAGTATTCAAACAGTTGTCATGATTTTCACGGTTTGACATCACGAGAACAAAAGGACTCCCAACAATTGATGACTTCAACATCGAAAGCTTCAAACAGGTTGTTCTCAGACCCAAGAGTCCACTGAGCTTCGAGTGTCACAGAGTATCATCAGCAGGCTGAACAGAGATACAGAGAGATGAGAAGAGCCACAGAAAGGCAGAGAAGTGGACGGCCTTTGTCCACATCCCACACTGACGACTGCTTCATTGTGAGCAGAGCTCTGTGAAACCAGATGATGAATGCCACTCAACTCCAGGCACAGTTAAGAGAGGTGAGAGGCACCAAATGTCACATCGGACCATTGGAAATGGCTTACATCAATGTGGTTTGCGTTCTGGACGACCTGCAATGAGACCTGACCTCAATACCAGGTCCAGGTGTCATCTTCTTAATGAACCATGGAGCATCTACTCTGGACAAGAGACCAGCGGGCCTCTGATGAAGAAATGAAGACTGGAGAGCGCTCTGCCTCAGTCACTCACCTGATGGTCATTACGGCATGGACACGTGTGTTTAGTACATACAGAACTGCCCTACACTGTGTGAATGGTACAGTGACAAGCCCATACTACCTGAATAACATTGTTAATCCAGGCATTGTTGCCGCTGAATGAACAATACAGGCTTAATTTCATCTTCCTGGATGATACTGCTCCAGCTCATGGAGGTAGCATCATTAAGAACTGTCTGCTTGAGACTGCGGGTACCTCAAATGGAGTGACTTGATCTTTTTCCAGACCTGAAGCCCATAGAAAATCCTCTGCAGTGGCTGTTTGGTAACTCAGTCTGTAGCCAGATCCTAAATGACCTGAGGGCCCCCCTTCAAGAAGAGTGGGGAGCCTAATTATTTTTAAATGAGGATATAATGCATGCTCATTCTTAAATAGCCTACTTACATGAAATAATATCAATGCAGCACTTCCACAAATTTCACCTGAAAGCCAAATAGGCAAGCTGTGTGTGATAGAAACCCCAGAATTTGCATAGAAACTCATCTTGAGTCATGTATTAACAAAACTCATGCTGGCCAATTGCAATGAACATTTTTGTGGTTGACGCCCTCACCTCACAGCTAAAATGAGACCTTTCTGTTTGAAATCAGTCTTTTTTTCTCCTGGTATATGAACTCCCACAGTCTAGTGCATGAATGGTAAAAAAAAAAAAAAAAAACTAAACTAAACTTACTGTAGGAACCTACATAGTTTGGGCTGTGCATTGACACAAAGACATCTGTAAATGTCTTGTCTTTTGTCTCCAGTGTCAAGACTAGAGTTGTTTTATGGATATCTGTATTTTAACTAGCATTGCGCATGTGTGTGTGTATGTGTTCTTGCATAAGGGACCTGATGACTTTCGAGCAATGTTCGTGGCCGTGGGCATCCATACATTGTAGTAATGAAAGTCAGCCTTCACTGTTCCAATAAGCCCTTTTAAGTTTGAGTATATGAGTCAATTCTGATGTTTACGTCACAATTTGCCCCCAGAAATGCAGTTTCCTGTTGCACTATGATGCTTACATTTCATTTGAGATCATGTTCTACATTGAAAAGAATAGAAAAACTAGAAGATGTAAGCTGCAAAATCAGGATCTCTGAATGCAAAATGTTATGGAAAAGCTGGAAAACACTAGATAAGATTAACCCGCACAAACTTATTGGTCTTTATAACAAGATTCAGAATTATTCTGCTTTATATATTGAACAAAGTGATGTTGAAACAATTTTACTGAAGGTAGGGATTCAACCATTTAACAGTAATCTTAGTGATCAGAGATGAGATATTGTTTGAGTGACACTACAAATATGCTTCTGTGCTTTAATTCTGGAATTACAGTTGTGCTGAAATGTAGCTTAGTAGAGGTTAGAATCATACTGATAAGTAGACACTTTGGACATCTCACACACATAAATAAGTCTCCTTCTGTGGTATCACAAGTAAGGATGCTATGCATAGAAGACATGGAAATTATACTTAATAAATTGATAGTGTGTGTGCTCTTATAGTGCACTCACTAAAACCTGTAGTAGCTGGTTGTCTCCAGAAGAGGGAAGTAACATATCATCAGAAGTAAAGAGCTATAATCTCGGTTCTTTCAGCTGAGGAGCTGCCACACCCGATGTTTTCTCTGTGCTGAGTAATTTTATCGACCTTTAAATTTGTTCCTTAAATTTACAACAGCCATTAATGTTTAGTAGACTCAGGGAAATACTGCATCAAGGCAGAGGAATAATGGTCCTAAGAAGACAATATAGCAAAGATACTATGAGACCAGTGCAATTTCTCAATACTCATCACTTCCATCTGGTACAAACACAGCAATTTGCCTCAGGTGTGGCTAAAGTGTATGTGTGTTACCATTATTAAACCCCATACCCGAGGTCGTTTTTCCATTGTGATACTGGTGATTCATGTTTGCCATGCTCCAGCTCTGATTAGGTGTCACTCTCAGTCACATCTCTCCCTGTCATCCGAGGCTCAGTTCCTGCAATATGTTTATCTGGTGTCTGACACAACACATGGAGAAGCCCGACAGTCTGCAATGTGGCCCATAACTCATTTGAAGCACTGATCAATCAGTAGGTCAAGATGCAGAATACACACGGAAAAGTGTCAGATATGCAAACATACTTTTTTTATATATATATATATATATATATATATATATATATATATATATATATATATATATATATAAATATGTATAAATAGTGGTGCTACATTCAACTCTATGCAATTTTAGCAAACTTTACACCCGTGGAGGAAAATGTGTTCGAAGTATCTTTGCTTTCACTCATGGCAGTAATGTATCAGCTTCCATGAGTGAACATGAAGTTGCCTTTATAAGACCAACATATGTTTCTCTTTTTTTTTTTAGCTATTTTATTGCTTCTTCACCATGTTACCATTAGTTCGTCAGTGAGAGCTGCTGTTATATGTGAAGTTCTTTTTGACTGCTGGAAAGTGTAATCCCCTCTTTTGAGCAGCTCAACTAATGCACAATGAAGGATATATAGAAGCTGGAAGGATGGATTTCTTGTTTTCACTCTTTTAAGATGGCAAGCATCCATTAGACTGAGAAAAAACTCACCACTGCTCAGTGACAGACAACAAATAGAAGCATGCAAACCGAACGTAGGTCTCTGTGTTTCAGCCTTTCAGTTCTGTTATTGTGCTTAAGGTTTCCTCGCTACGTTAATTATTGATGTTTCCATTACATCTTGCATAGTCATATAAATTGGCTCCTGTAGCCCTGGAGATGACCCTGTTGTCCAATTTTCAAGCTGCTCCAGTCGACACCTACAGTGAAAATGCTAATCAATGAAAAAAGCCCATCATCCTTTTCTGCGCAGCCTAACATAGCCTGTTTTTTATGTTACCTAATTATCTACTTATGTTCTCTTGTGCTGTACAGTCTATGCTGATGGCTTAAGAGGAAATGCTAATGGTTTTATAGACATATAAAGACAAAAGCCTGTGATGTAATGCATATACAGTCCAATTTAACGTCCACTATTTTTCTTTGCCTTTCTAACCTATTCATTATTCAAGTCATAGCTTTTGTCTCCTCTATGTTTAATTGTCCAGTACATCTTTATGCAGAGTACAGGCTTCCCAAAGGCATCCCATGCAAATACAACAAAATCCATGCTATACCCAATATCCATATAGATACATTACAGTAATCTGCATTTTTGTTATTTGCATACTTCTACTAATATTGAGAAGGTCACACAATACTGAAACTGGCATATACGTCTTTTTTTATTATTGCAAATTTACATTTTATAAAGGAATAGAAAAGGTTGCCACAAAGCTGAAACGGAAACACCTTCTGCTTGTTGGAGTTGTTAGCAAAACTAAGTGTTGTCGAAGATTTTTTTTTTTTTTTTTTTTAGTTTTCTTTCCCCTCTCAGTTCTTGATTTTGAGGATTGTAATTTAAAGGCAAGCTCCAACCTCCACCTTCAGGCCCACAGATTCCATTTACCATTGAACTCTAAGATTCATTAGAGAAGATAATTACGTTTCTCACCTCGGCATTTTTCATGATTAAGCCTGTTGATCTGCCTGTAACAACAGACACAGTTACCCTTGAAGTTCCTTTATTAGTGAATACCTGCCTTCCCTCTGGTGAACACATCCCCTCCCCCGCCTTCTATTTATGAATGGGGTCAGATACAGTTTCACCCTGAAACACAAATTAACATAAAATGAGTTTGATATTAAAGCTCCTTCACCAGCAGACCTGGTGTACGTCTATCTACCCATCCATCCATCTTTCACACCATTTCAGGATCACACAGTGTCGGAAGGCTCTTGAGACGAAGCTGCAGTACATTACAGGGCAAACTCAAAGAAACAGTCACTCACATGTACAGGAAAAATTTTCAATGGGCGATTAATAGTTTATGAAGCCTGTGCATTGCAAAGGAAGAACATGCAAACGTCATGCATCGATGAGGTGCAAGTGCCAACGATGATATTGTAGCCTGTAGACAGGAATATAGACACCAAGCAGAACTGCCATCTCTCACACAGATTTAAATTTCATGATCTCACTTTGTCTCATTCTCACTAACAAACAATTTTTTCAAAAAAATCAGACTGATTATTAGACTTTTTGTCATTTACTTGCAATTAATTGCATATCGATTTTGATAAGGAAGCAACTTTTTTTTTAATTCAAACAGATTTGACTGAAATGGTTGAATTAAGTTATAGATATCTGTTATTTTCACTTGAATGATTTTAGCATTAGCTGCTTCATCTGTGCTCAACACGGTTTGCGACTTTGGTGATATGCATGACAGTCGCTTTTATGCATCCCACCTGCTTCATGATCTACTGTGCTGAGCCACTTTCCACATGGACCATTTTACAAAAACATTGTCTTGTCTGAGACCGTTTGTCGGAAAATTACGGCTTAACCGGTGATAAAGACGGACATGTACTACCTTTCCAAAATAAAAGCAAAAAAAATCCTTCAAAATAAAAGCCCTTTTACAGAAATTGAGGTAAAATCGTGGCGAAAATGGATGTTTACGGAGTAGCATGAGTCCAGATGACCTGGACTTCGGTCGGCAAGGTACGAGGATGGCCTCAGTCCCGCCCAACGCTGCTTGCAGCTTTAATTGTTTTTCTGCTGCCTTTTATATTCTGTGACCTGTAACATATTGATTAAGGGATCAACTGATTAATTTAGTTGCACACTTCATCAACCATTCCTTTTCTTTTGGTCTTGTGAATGGTATATACGTATTATGAGGTCCTGTCCTCAGATATCACATCTCATTATGGAATCAAAATGTAGATGTAATTATATTCTTCCGATTGGCCACTCAATATGTTTAGTATCAGCAGTATGTTGTTTATTACATGCTGTTCAATTCACTTTCTTTCAGTGCTATTTGTTTGTTGTTTTCTTTTTCCTACTGTATCATATTATTGAGCTTCTCTATGGTCAAAAATGTTCCCAAGAGGATCTGTAGTGTCTTGACTTCTTAAAATAAACATGTGGCAGATGATCTCTTGATGTTATGCTGTGACACTGGCTGCATGTTTAATGCGAACTCGCTCAGAACTGGTTGTTGGAAATCACACCTCACAAAGAGGCATTTTTTTCTATTTATCACTAATGTCAGGCATAATGAAGCCGTTCACGTAATTAGACTGAGGGCAACCTGGGGACATGCACGTGTTGTTTTGACAAAGACCTTTATTATGAGGTGACCTTTCTTCAGGGAGAATGTTCACAGAAAAACACAATAGTTTTGTGAATAAAACAGGAAGCAGAGAGACTTCATTTAAGACTGTATGGGCTATGTGAAGACTAGGTGGGTTAGATTCTTCCACCATTTCTCCACTCTTTGGTTCCCACAGTCCATTTTCCTCTTTGTCAGTTTCAGAGTGTATTTGTGCTTTCTAGGGTGTGGACTCCGCGGTGGCTGATTGTATTAGCTAGCAAAGTCTGGTTTGGAACATAGAAAATGTGACTCATAAGCTTTTTTTCTCCACTTAATCTTTTTTTTTTTTTTTTTTTTTTTTTTTTTTGATCCACCCAACTGCACACCACACATGTATAAAATGATGTGATACTTGCTTACAGGAGAAAAAAGAGAATCAGTCAATATTTAAGAAAATTTAAGTTCACACTCACTGAAGAAATGTCCACTTTTGGCTATTGAACATTAAAAGTACACATTAAAACTAGCTTGGGCAGCTGAGCCTCAGTCCATTGATCAAGTAGTCAATCTCACCATGTCGATGTGACAAAATGTTGTTGGATACACTGAATCGTGAGGTACTTCTTTACCTGGCGTTACCATGCCTTTGTTATAGGCATCTGTATGAATGTATGGCCTGAATGGTTAAAGGTAATTGATCACATAAAAGTCAGTTATTTGGATAAAGTCTGTTTACCACACATCATTAAATAAATATACCAGTTGTGTCACTGTAGAAAGACTCTGGTGTGATTTAGGTTTCAAACCTGTTTGCACAAGTATTCCTTGATAGGTCTTGGTTTCTTTTAAGCATGCAGGGATACATGGATGTAAATTTTTTTACAGGAGCATTTAAATTCTCTCCAGGATTCTTCAGATAATTAATCAGCTGAAAATTGTTACCATGGAACAAAATCTCTATGTTTCACTAGTTAGATCATATGACTCCGATGCCATGGTAAACACTTGTGTTTCCTTTCTTTGATTTCACAAGGACAGAACTCATTTTACAGTGTGTGTGTGTGTTCAGTGGACATAAATCAGTTCAGACAGTCATGTGTGGAAACCTCCTTCTGGAGAAGAAATGTAATTCCATTCCGTGATCATTAAATTTTAGGATGAACTCTTAAAAGGTTGAAGGCTGGTACTAACTTGTTAAACAAGGAGTGGGAACTGTGACCGTGTTCGTAAACAGACCTATCAAGTGGTGGAAACATGAGTCTGTCTGTTTGTCCACATGAAGTGAATCACTTCAGTCTGACTTAACACTCTGGTACGGCAACAGTGGGAGAATTGGAGCAGGGCGCGTCGCACACACGCACGCATGCACGCACCACCACGCTCTGCATGCACACACACACACACACACACACACACACACACACACACACACACACACACACCTAAATAAACTGGGACAGGAAGTACTGTGTGTCATTCTCATGTTCGGTCTTTGTTTAGTTATGCAGGTCGCGTGGTTGGCAGTACTTTAAAAGCCCAGAGTGAGAATCCAGAGATGACCGTCCGCAATACCGATCCTGTCCTGAAGGGGTTCAAACAGAAACTGGAGCAGCTAACACAGGTATAGCTTCAACTAATATCAGCAAATATCCAACTTCAAAATGATTGCATGTTTTAGCTGTTAATTTTTTTTTTTAATTTGTGCAAACACTTGAAAACGACCTGAGCATGTCTATAGTTTCAGCAAAAATCACATATGACTTGATTATGCAAGTCTCTTTTGTTTTTTTTGTTTGCTTGGTTTTTTTTTTTGATGGAAAACAGACCTGAACTACCAAGGCATAGGCACAACAAGACTGCTGAAGGAATTATGTAGCATTTGGCATCAGAGTGTTTGCAGCAGAAGTCCTGTAAGTTCCCCCTTGGGCCTTCATAAGACTACATGCATCAGTGAGCTTTGGTTGTTCATGGACAGGGTCATGGCTGACCAAGCCTCTCTGATTCACTGTATTGCCTCCTTGGATCCGTTTTGATAGATTCTGATTATTACAACTTCAAACAGATGCTCCCAGCTATCCCAGTCTTGTGAAACTTGTTCACATCATTACACTTGCTGATTTGTGTGGCTTTAAATTTGGTGTTTAACATTAATTCCTAATTCTCAAGTCAATGAACAAGTGCCATGATAAGTCAGTGTTTCACTCATTTGTCCGTGGGCATGATGCCATGGAGGCTGGCAACACTGGCAGAGGTTCAGAGCTACAACAAATATTTATAATTTTTTTAAAACATATTTGTATCAAAAAAGTCTGATGATATCAAGCTTTATCAGTCCCAGGAATACTACTTTTCTTGCATGTATGGTCTATGAAACATCTGTTTATTTTAATTCTGTAGTCACATGAAACCGATAACCTTTTCTGTGACACATCCTGCAGGACTGGTCCAGCCTGCCCTTAAAGCCATAATTGTCCATTTTTGTGCTTTGACAACAATATGTTCATTTTTTTTCATGTTTTCCTGGATGATATTAAAAACCATTGGTGTTCTATGATGCACATCTGCTAAAGCCAGCTGCACCGCTCTGGATTCATATTTATGTGCGTCTGTGTGGGAGTGATGTGCACTAATGTTCACCTGCCTCTCAAATCTCAATTAAACATTATCACCTCTCATGGTGAAGCGCTGCTTAATCAAATAAAGCTAAATGCCATCACACTGAAAAACAGATAGTGGGATGCAACAATAAATTCATTACAACAATAATTATTTAAGATTTATTTCAGCAACTTTCAGACTGGTGTGAGGTTCGGTAATATAGCGATTAGCTTCACATGGATGATTCACAAAATCACACGCATGCCATCCTGTATGCTGATGAATTAAAGTTATTCATGATGATTCATTACTTACGCTGTTGGCCATGTGGCTCTCAACCGTTTGCAAACCGACATGCATGCTAATAGACCAAATATATTCTGTAAATAAATACATTATTTCCAGGCATTTAATGCAGACTTTTTTTTATATAATCACCAAAGGCCACAAGTAAACCAAACCTAGCATAACATTTACCCAAGATAAAACTTGGGCTTTTCAACACTTTGGGTCCAGAAATCATGTTGAACGGATAATAAAGCTCATATGGCAGTCTGAGGCCTTGTCTGTGTTTGTGAGAGTGGGTTTGTCCATTAACAAATCAGAGAGTATAGACCAGGGGGTCTGCAGTCTATCTCAATATGTAAGTGCTGAATTAAAAGCAAAAAGCCACTGTTTCAGACGTCTTCCCTTCGAGTCCAGCACACTTAAATAAATGATCTGTTCCAAAGATCTGACGAAGTCAAATAAATGGCCATTAATTGGAACAGATGTGCTAACACACCTGAAACATTAGTTTACCCTGAAAAGGATTCGAAAACTTTGACACATACTGACCATACATCAGATTATCTAAAGTTGCTAGAACCAGTTTGCCAGCCCAGACCTCTTTTTGCTGTGAAAACTTGGTTTTTCTTGACACAGATTCAATACGGTTTTGGTTCGTAGTCTCATGACACGGCCTCACAGCATTGGTGCAGATGTGGTGGCTGCTCATCTCTGTTTGATATCTGATATAATGTGGAGACACTGGGGTCAATTTAAGTCTGCTGCCATGTTTGAGGAACCACTTAAGCTTTTAACGAGATGTGCCATCCTGCTGGAAGTTTTTCGAAAATGGGATCACTGTGCCTATAAAGGGAATTGGAGCACTTACCTCATTTGATAGTAAAAGGCCCTGAGGTCTGATACAACTCTCATGATTTTATTTGTTTCTGGACAAGAGATACAGAGGAATAAAATATTGGCTTTTTTGTTTGGTTTTGTTTTGTTTTGTTCTGTTTCATGTTTGTTTGTTGAAATCTTGTTTAATTAATTCCTTAGTATATTGTCTGTCAGTGGTGGTGTATGTTCAGATATATTTATTGCTATAATACACAAACACACATGCTCCATACCACATGCCAAACACTCCCCCTACTTCCTGGTCTGCTATACCCCTCTCAAATCATCACCATGATTCTCCCTGAACCGTTTGTAGTTCAGTTGAGCGTGCACACCTCGACAGAACTGCTCCTACAGACTCAGCCTTCTCGGGGCATTGGGAGGGAAAATGCCGCCCGACCAGCTGCGCTCAATTAATCAATCAATGATGAGTACATTTGTCATTTAAACAGTGCATTCTGAACTAGTCAGTGTTTTACATGAAAGAATGGGGTTTTTATTTTCTTTTCCACTGGTGTTTAATGTAATTTTCTGTTTGTTAATGACCACCAATATGCCCTTTTTGAATGCATTATTATGATTTCCTAAGCCCAGTGGGAGGGGCTTATCAAATGTAATGGAGGCCAGTTTGGTTGGTCTGGTGGCGGTTTGTTGGTGAGTTGAAGGAGTGAGGCAGAGTTTTGAGAGCATCGAGAGAGTTTTTGACACAGAAAGTTGATAGTACAGATGATGGTAGTGAGAGGGCTTGTCTGACTGGAGGCTGACCTGTCTTGTTGGCCTTCTTTTGTCTGGAGGAAGGAGCTGAAGTCGAGTTCCATCCAGACCAAGGAGCGGGATCTGGGTCGACATGTTGTTCTTTGTTTGTGTTATTCTGGATAAAGGAGCTAAGGAAAAGCTCAACAAAGATCACAACCTCAACTGACTCTGTAAATACTCAACGTTGCAAGTAGTTTTGCTTCGTCACTGGGATTTTGGAGTGGTGAACTAAACACAATTTTATGAAACGGTTAACCTCGACTACACCATATTATTTGCTGAGACATTTCCCGGAAAGAACCTCGTCACAAATACTGAACAAACTTAGTCCTAACAGCAACATGGCTGATTTCCTCCTGAAAATAACACTATCCCTTCCTGGCATCCACAGGGCCTGTAAGGTATTTGCAGCCCCAGATTATATTTAGCTCACCATTCAAAGAGCTATTTCTGTTTCTTTGTAGTTTATTTCAGCTTTTTTCTACATATCGTACTTCTGACCATCAAGCATTCAGGTTGCAATGCCGTTGCATTTTACAAGTAACAAAGATTACTTCTAAATGAACATTTGATACATTTGTATTATTATAGTAATGAGTATAGTAATGAGTATAGGAACTCAGACGATTTTTTAAAGAAGCAGCTACAAACTGCAGTCTTTTTCAAGTAATTTGAATGTCACCGATGTACGTTTAGGTAATAACATTTCCCAACAGAACAATATAGTTCACCTACTCACAAGTCTCTCAAAAGTAGTTTCGTGGAGCTGAAGCAACTTTCCTATCATTAAATTAAGAAATAAGAATGATGAACGTGATGTAAACTCGTTTGCTGTGAGCAACATGTGAATGTAGACATGCATAAGAAAATAATTGTACACAAATTAAGGGTACGGAAGAAACCCTGTTGCTGCAGTTATTATATTTAATGAGTGATACTGAGAGGAAGAAAGATGATTATAGATTAAACTAAATGTATTTTAATAGCCACGATGTCTTAAAGTCATGATTGGGAACATGCTAAGGTTTATTTCGTTCCTTTTGCTGTTAAAGCTATTTCTGTGCCTCATCCAGTTTTGGTGGTGAGTCCATTAATCACATTGCATTTGCATGAAGAAAAATGCCTAGTCAGCATCCCCTCCATGGCATGCACACAAACACACACCACATGTGCACCATGTAATCATTTATGGATGAGAATTTGCTTTCTCAGGCCCATTAATTCAATGTAACTCGTACATGTCCTGCTGGTCTGTGATTTAAAGAGTTCATGTGGATTGTGAGGGGGTTGTTCGCCACACCAATCCACACGGAGTACGGGGAAAGATAAATCTGTGTTTTGGATTTGTAAAATTCACCCGCAGGATTGATCATGTTAATGCTCCCATGTTCTAACATGAACCGAAGGGAAAAGTCGGATATCACACCAAGCTCATCTGCATTGCAAACGATCTTCTCTTCGAAGAGGTGCAGTGCTGCTTTCCTGAAAGGCTGTAAAATTTCAAGCAGAATGAAAAACAAAGCACATTCTGTGTGAAGGTATGCAGCATGAGCTTTGAACAAATCACCTTTGGAAATGCTGGTCCTGGGCCGCAAGCTTCCACAGTGCTTCAATGGGCTGGGGGTGGATAGGGCACACACACACCACACACACACACACACACACACACACACACACACACACACACACACACACACACATTAATGCACACCGTGCATTAATTATTATTCATGCCTGTCAAGTGTGCCATTTACACCCTCCCACCCGAAAGATGAGAGCAGCAAGAAAATATGAAACAAGACAAAGAAGCATCCCTGGAATTTTAATTAATTCGTCAGGCATGTTTTGAAAGTCCGTTTTTACTGATGTCTTTTTTGTGGTCCGTTCTTACTTTTCACTGTCCCAGTTTGCATTACGTGCTCATTACAACTTTGCGGCCGTGGTTGGCATTTCACAGCGGCTATGCAGTCTAATGGGATTCAGTCTGTGTTAGCCAGTCGTTTATCCTCACAATTAAAATGTGCACGTACATGCTCAGCTAATCACGATGAGTCTAATCACCCTTTGGGAAATGCCCTGTGCTCGAAAGAGCAGTGATCTTCCTTCTGCTCATGTACTTTTTTTATTGTTAAGTGACAGCAATACGACAGCATGGCCAAGGACGGCTTCATTAAATGAACGTTTTCTACTTTGTTGTTCCTTTTGTAGTCTATGAAACCAGTTCCCCAATGGATTAAACCAGTGAAGATGTAATTTACATCTAATGACAGTTTCTAATCGTTCTAATACAGCTGTGGTGATCATAGTTATTGTCTCATCATGTGCAGTTAATGTTAGCTTTGTTAATAAAAACACTTCAATACCTGCAAAAGCGCTGTTGACTTGCTTGATGGAGCAAATTGTTATTGTCCAGGATTTCATCAAAAGTACATGTAGACAAGCAAAAACATCAAAAGTGTTGTTTCAGAATTTTTTTTGTGATTACCGGCAACTGTGGAAAAAAAAAGTAAAATGTACTCTTAAACACACTTAAAGGCTTAAACACTATCTCATTCAGGACAGCTTAAAATGAAGTTGTTGAAATATTAAATTGTAACTTATCTTCATGAAATAACTTTGCATAGTGCTTATTCATTCAGCTTCTTGGGAGCAAAACGTTTCTTCATTTAGATGACTGATTTTCAGGTTGTTACTCAAGAGTCATGTTTCACAGACAGATTAAAATATCTGAGCTTTTTTTTTTTCTTTTTTACCATATTTTGTCTCACACAGTGGTGCTTTTTAAAATTTGAATTTTTCACATATTTTTATTTCAAACAGTGGCAATTCCTTAAATTTCAGCTTCATCACTCATGAGTCAACAATCTGAAAATATTACATTTCATTGGACACTTTTTAAACTAATACAGTAATTTTCAGGCAAACATTTTTAAAATGATTGAAACCTTGCTATAGTAACTACAACATATTTAACTTTCAATAATATAATCTTTGCATTTGAGATGCGCCTGTGTATGCTGTGCAATAAATGTCGTTAGTAAACGGTAGTAAACTCAGGTTTAGATATTGGTGATGTTAAAGACATTTGTTTCAGGTCTGTAATTGTATCAGTTTGAGCCACTACACATCAAAGTAGCAAAACGAGGTGCACAATGCCATAGTAATTCTGTTTAACATTCCAATAAGCACTTAGATGAAAAAAAAAAAAAAAAAAACTTTCAGGGAACTGACATTTGTTTGATGCAGAGAGTGATTTGAGCACTTGTGCAATGAAGATTAGAAAAAAGTTTAAGTCATCCCCAAGGACTGTCAAATAACAAAATGAAGATATAAACAGAATTCTTGCTCTCTGGTCCTACATTTTCATTCTGAATTATTACAAGATGGTTTTAACACCCATAGGGCATCCTGAATAGATTCCCAGAGAGTCTTTGTTTCCGTTTAGAAGTGTGAAAAAGACTTCAGATAATATGTTTCTCCAAATTTTGTTGTGTGATGTGGAAGAAATGCACTGACAGAACAAAAGTCTTGCTACTTTTTGCACTTATTGTGTTAAAAAAACGATATGGTTAAGCTCTTTTAAGAAATGCTACCTGAGTTCAGTTTTCACTCTGAGGAATAAAATTAGCAGCATTCATGTTGTAATCGGTCATTGTGATGAAGGTTGGAATAGTGTGGTGGGAAATACGTGAAACCTTCATCATTCAGAAAAAACACACACACACGCTCACACACACAGATTTAAAATGATGGCCTCAAACATTAATTGCTCAACCTTTATGTTCAAGATTTTATGCTGCCATCAATTAAACTGACTGTCCCGGAGCTTCTTCCTTTCATCATTTTTTTTGTTTTCTGGTTTCAGTGAAAGCGTTTCTATGCTGCCTGACCCAAATTCTGTTTACATTTGAGACTTTCCACATGACTAAGAAAACGTCTTGGTGGAACAGTGCTGTAATGTATTTGTGTCCTCCCTCAGCTCTCACTTTGCAGTCTGATGACATGATACTGAATCATTGCACACAGTCTAGTCTGTCTCCAAATCCCCTCGGAGTGCTGTCCTATAATAACCTTGACTCCCCTTGTTTCCATGGCTGCCACCTGCTACTGTATAGTGGAGGCCAAATACCTCGTTGTTTAGAAGGAAACTCGCCAAAATAGACAACAGCGATCATTTTAAAAACCACATCATTAGTTTTTTTGGGTTGTTTAGCTGAAATACGCATGCTGTAAGCTTGCTAGTTGAGAAGACGCTCTTGTCTGGTGTATTATTTCGGCAATAGATAATAGAAGGCCTGATCCACTAAAGTAGGAAAATAGCACAAGCATGACATTGCGTGCTCAAACTTGAGGAACCTGATCTAATGCAGCACACTGAGGATCGAGACAACGTTGCAAAATAAAACATGCCAACCAGATATTTTCCTACATGAATATATATCAATATTTATGTTTTCCAGGTCACACAACATACTGGGAGTACATGTACATGAACGTTCAAAACAGTGAGACTTTCAACTGAAAGAATGTTACATTGCAATTATTTTAATGCATTTTAAAAGTTCACAAAAATGGCCTCAGACAAATTTGCGAACTTATTAAAATACATTTGTGTGTTATATCTCAAACTTTGACTTTTGAATGCTTATCTCCCACGTGGCATTCCGTATTTTTTAATTTAATTTTTATATTTATTTACTCTAGCACTGGTATATGTTTCCTCCTTTCTTCATCAAAGTCCACATTTTGTGTTGGAGGGGTTTTCAGTGCTTTATTCAGTCATAAATGAACATGGGTGCACTACTGTTTCGGTAGATTGTGCTCATATAAAAATGGCCGAAGTCATTTAAGTCCACCTGTTTGTTTCACAAACTGAGAGCATAAATCTAACACAGTAAATGGAATATCTTTGTGAATGCATGTTGAGTAGCACTGTTTACTTCGTGACACTTTAATTGAGTTTACGTCATCTCACAAATGTGCAGCGTATCACGTCGGTCAGTGACCACAGAGCAATGAGTCACAAATGAAGTTATACTGTCTCTAAATTTTCAAGGCAGAGGTAAGCCATGTGTGAATGCTGAACTGCCAAATTAATTGATAGAATTTAAAAGCACAACAAAAACAAAACCCGCCCAGCATGACTATCACGAATATTAGGCTATATTAAAACCAAAGAGATTTCGTTTACATTTGGCTGTGTGAGGAATATGAATGATTACTAGGGATGTTGCGTTCTTTCTGGCAAACACCTTACTGTGCATACACACAAATGCTATCTTAGTGACAAAGAGGAATATACTGTAAGTACCATACATCTTTCTTTTATTTATTTATTTTTTTTTCTTTGGTTGATGAAAGCTGCTGGTTGTTATCTTTTCCTTAGTGAGAATTTATATTTTCCCACCTTGTCTCACTGCCATCCTATTCATCACCTGAAGCTGTGTACACAGAATTTTCTTTTCTACCTGGAGCAAAAGCTTGAGTCACCATAACTGAAACACCAAGGCTTTTTTTTCGTGACACTGATATGCTTTAGAAATATTTCTGCTGTGGGAGTAATTTGTTTTCTCCTCCTTATTTTCTGGAGACGTGGTTGTTATCTAGGATCACAGTTATGTAACATGCCACAGCATCTACAGCGTGAGCTTAACAGAGCGGTGGGACAATATGGATTCCATGCTGAGAGACCCCCGTGACCCCAATTACCCCCTTTGTCTGCTCTCTGACCTGTTTGTGCTTGTTCTTCTTTCATTGTTTGTGTATGAAAGCTTGTCTTGCCATTTTTGTGCCTTTGGAAGGGTATTTCAGAATTTCAGGCCTTTTTTTTTTTTTTTTAATGATTGTAAATTTAAAATTATTCTTCATACTGTCATCAACATTTAAATAATATCCCAATATCATCTGCTCCTGCTCCTGCTTTGACCATATTTTTGGAACTAACACCAACACCAGCATACAAATGAGCTCTATCAGTCAAGCTCATGTTTTAATAATGGTAGTAGAGAGTTTTAATTAAGTCCTTTGATGGTCTTCACATGAAGGAGATGCTGGTGGTTGTGCAGTCAATTTTCCTTGTATTTATGTGTAGAAGAGTTTTGGTGTTCTAGACCTGATTTCTAATTTAATTGCAATGCAAGACAGTTACTTTCTGTGACCCTCTGGATTCTCACTTAGTTGTTCATGAGTGGGCGGAGTTTAAGCTCTAAAAGTTACCACTTCATAAAACTCCTGTTTACCAAAGCTGAAGCTCATGAACTATTCCCGTTAATCTCCCTTCAAGGGCTTCATAATGGCACTGTAGATTTGTCTCGGCTCTTTTGTTACTACGCCGTTTTGTTGTCATAAGTTTATGAATGTTTCTTTTAGTTGCGTTCAAATGAAAGATCGTCCTCCAGGTAACTGATCCATCACAGCGATATCTCAGCTAATATACATTCCACTAATAGAGGTTTAAAATGCGAACTCTTTTAGGTAATACTTGTTTTTCAAGCAAAGGAAAAGAAGTAAACTCTGTATCACAATTAATGATCAATGAACTTGACGTTGAATTTACTCAGCGTCAACTCAGATCGACTCCAGCTTGGATAAATATATAAGATAGATAAGATAGATTAATGTCCCTAAATACCAACACAACAACACAACACACACACACACACACACTTTTGTGTCTCTTGCATATGTATCCGCACTGTTTACCGACATTAGCCTGCGTGTGTTTTCAGGAGCTGCTTGTCCGAGCGTCGGCTGGTGCGAACAAAGCAAAAAAGAAGAGTGAGGAAGAGGAGGGAGGAAGCACGCAGACAGATGGAAGTGGTGGAGATGACTGCGATGATGAAGATGGCTGCGAAGCATCTGGTGAGGAGAGCAGTGAGTCACACGTGCACGCAAACGCACTGACGCGCGCACAAAATACAGAGCAGCAAACGCGTACAAACGCACACACCCACACATTCATTCATATGAATTGATGCATACTTGCGAGCTTTCTTTTTTTTTCCTCACCAAATAACTTTTTTTGCCCCTATTCTGTCATCAAGCATACACACACTGTACACTGACCCACACACATGCTCACTTAATAATTATAAGACAACGCAAAGATATCCTTGGGCCTGGCGGTGATTTAAAAATGCTGCAGCCTTCACAAATCTTGTGCCAGCAGAGAAATGCCCAGAGGGAGGGATAATACTGAGAGATGGATTCAGCTGTTCTCTCCCTTGCTCTCTCACTTTTTCCATCTCACTTTCTGCTGGCCTTGGCACTTTATTTCCTCCTCAGCTGGGGACAAAGGATGCACCAACAACCGGGTCACTTCCAAAAACAGAAAAATAAACTCTAATTATTCATTTATCTTTTGACTTATTCATAGTGCTCACACTTATACATTATACATGGTTGTCACCGGGTGTCCCTTGGAGCCCGGGGCAATCCCACCGATGTGAATGTCGTTAAGCTCGCTGTGATTTTAATTGCTGATGAGAGGACGTTGCTCTGTGTTGAGGTTTTGGACTTAAATGTAAGGGTTCTGTCCTTGATCTGAAAAACATTTTGGGGTTCAGTTCCTTGTTGGAGTAGAAACTTAGTTCAGCTGTTAACTATTTTTAAGCCGCGCTACTGTTGTGCAGCTTTTGTATTTTCACATGTTGCATGGTTATAAGTCATTAGAGGGAGAAATTTCTTATACTCACCCCTCAAGTGGTATCAATCTATCCCTTTAATATGATTTCTTTTTTTAATTCAGAAAAGTGTGAGTCCACATTGATATTATTTCTCTGGCTCCAATTTCCAGCCTTATCACTTGACCTATCCCCAGTAGCTCTATTAGATAGACGCAATTATGAGACAGTTTAAAGCATCTATGAAAGATAATGCTGTTTCTTCTGACAAGTTCTTGTTTTGGGGGAGGAACAACCCACTGCCAGGAGTTTCAAATCCCTGCTCCGAGTTACAGGAGGTTGATATAAGGACCTGGGAACTGGACTGGTTTGAGGACTGGAGCAGGAAGTGGTTGATCTTTTATTTGGTGTTTTCCAGGAAGAACATTTAAGATGGTATTTCATTCAATAAACTACCTGGAGACGAATGTCCAACCACAAGATATTATAAAGAGATGGATGAAACTATGTTTTTTTAAATCGTGTTGGGACTTAAGTCTGGTAATTGTGACATATTCTGTAGGTGATAGTTTGTATTTATCTTATAGCTTATTTACATTGTTTTTTTCCACTTGATAGCTGCTTACTCCTTGCATTTCACTTCCTAATTTTCATTTGTGTCACTGACATTATTTCTACCTGCCTGCATTTTTTTTCAAATTTCATCCACACAAGAAAAGAAGTTACTCAGTTTTTGTTTTGTCTTGTTTTTTTACGCTCGTTATTTATTAAGTTTGCAATTTTTTTTTTTCCTGAATTAGGGGGAAACCTCTTCCAGAGGGTCTGAGTAATTGACAATATTTGCAAGTTGTAACTTGCCCTCAGAATCGAGGGCAGGACCAAAACTTGCCTGCCTAGCATATTTAAATTACTTTTTGCTGAGTCGTTTGTTGGAGGGATGAAATTCACCCTCCCCAAAAGTATTGAGAGCTATTTTACAGTCACACCAGAAAAAAACATGAAATAATTAAAAAGGGCTGTGAACTTCAAACTTAACAGTGAAACACAAACGATTAGCTTGAAGCTGACTTTCTGTCTGTCACCATACATTGTCTTAACACTAACTTGGTACGGTTTTCTTTCAAGTGATACAACATTTCAATCTGCATCACATTAATGATGTTCAAATATTTAGTTCAAGTAAATATGTATGTATGTATATATATATATATATATATATATATATATATATAATATATATATATATCTATAATATATCTATATTATATATATATACATATACATATATATATGGTTTTTTTTTTGTTTTTGTTTTTTTTTTTTTGATTAACCCTAATGTACTGTTTAGGTCAGAATGGTGCCACTGAGAGAAAAATGTTATGAATGAAATTCTTTTCACCCAGTATAACCCAAAATAGACCAAAATGTAATTATTAGATTATTTTAATTAATTTTTAATTTATTGAAGTTGTTGTACATGTACTATTGCGATACGTGTGCATAGAGTGAGCATATTTTTAAAACAGTCAGATCATACATAAAGCTGATGTCTGTCATAAAGCTGAGATGGAAAACTGATGAAGATGAGTCTGATCGAGAAAAGATAGGGAGATATTTATGTTATTGGTCTTTAGTCCTACATCAAGTTTGCGGCAGCTAAATGTCATTTGAATAATTTGATGAACCAGATTTTTTTATATGACTATCAGGATTTTTTTTTTTTTTTTTTTTGGCTTGTTGTAGCAGTACTTCTTCACATGTAATCTCATACCAATAAAAGCCTGGATCTTTTCCCTTTCATTTAATGAAAGACACTTATTTATTGGGCACACAAGTGAAAAAGTTTCCATTATTTTTCTGCCAAGGCCAAGAACATTCTTCCTGCATCAACCCTTTTTTGGATCTTCTGGTAGCCCAGAAATTGACGTTTTGGTGACAGGGCCTTGATCGTCAGCACATTAGAGCAAAGTTCAAACGCTGCAGCATCCTCGGAGCATTCACTGAATTAAGAGCCTTGCAGCCCAGTGCGTTGGCGATTAGGTTGAGATTTCATTTTCCCCGTTCCGACCCTTTGCTGGTTTTGGGATTTCAGCCGGTGACCTGCTACAAACTCACTTCATTAGCTAGAAGAACACCAGTGCTTCTGGTTTCAAGGATTTGTGATGTACTGCTGATATGGTTGTTGTGTGACAACACCACATTTACTTTATTTTTCTTGGCTAATTTCTTAGCCTTCACTTAATTACTTTTGTGAAACCGTGATTCTGAGAATATTTATACATTTTGTCTTGACAAGCAAACAGCCTTACAGTTTTCGGGCAGCTCCAGTGCCGTGCCTGTCTTTAGTGGAAAGATGTGAAATGACCTTAGCCACCTTTGTGATGGCAAAAATTTCCATGTCATACAAATAGATTGCGCGGGAGTCTGTGGGATCATATTGGTGTCAACACTGAGTTTTCATTTCAGATCAATAAACTCATAACGGCAGTGTTTGTTGGTGTTTCCTGAAGATTTACCAGGTTGAAGATTGGAATTGAACGTTTTACTGTTGACTGTTTTACCGTTGGAGGTCAGCCTGCTCCTGCTTCGTGGTATCGATCGACTTCACTAAATAAAGCAGACCTCATTGTTCTCTTTTACCAGCTCGCTACCAGTGAACAGATTTTGTGTTACTCCCATGGTGCAATGTTGTTGCTCTTGCCAAAGGCAGGATGGAACAGGGTCAGATGTCATCTCTCATTATCTCTGCACGTCCTTGTCATTACTGAAACCATGAGTGTTTGCTTTCGCAGGTTTTAAGGAAATGGCTTTTCCTTTCTGGTATTGTACATGATGTACATGCATGTATGCATGCATACTGCTAGTCATAATAAGATGCCTACAGACTAACGCATGCTCATAATTTTCACCTGGCCAGCTGTTTTGTGTGTTGCCTTTTTTTGAGCTTTGTACAGTCGTTACTCTGACCCGGCCTGTCTGTACTTCTTATTTCTTATATTTTCAGTTGTGTTAATTGTTATTGTCTGTCTCTCTGTACTCTAATTTCATACCACAACCCAGAGACAGGCTCGTCAGATCAATTATGGATTGTAAAGTCTCACTAAAAAGTATGAGTCTTTGTTTCAGCCCTGTGATGGACAGACAACTTGTCAAGGATGTATCCAATGTTTTGCAAAGAATGAGCGTGGTAAAGAGATGAAACATGGAGGTACTTTGATCCAAAGAAAAACTGGTGTTTGTGTCAAATATTGGTGAAAAAACAGAAGGTCATCAAAATGATATGACAGAATAAGTGTTACTGGGTACACCGCTGCCAGAACATGTGGTTATTCCAACACCAATACAGGGCTTTGACCCTTAACAGTGAATCCTCTTCACACAGTGTGCAATAACACAGTCGATATAAAAACGATCTCTGAGGGAAACAGTTGTTAACCCTCGTGGGTCAAAGATTGGTTATGTAATTTAGGTTGCCTGATGTAGTGATGAGAAAATCAAAGGTGCAATAAACAAGGGTCTTAGGCTTAACCTTAAAAAGCAATAATAAATAGAAATAGATTTTATACTGTGTGCTTTAACAAAATCCTAATGTTTTCTTGAAAAAAAAACCCCTCAAGAGCATTCTAAAGTGTTCAGACGGCAGCTGTGTTCATATTACAGAGGAAGGACTTTGTGAGACCTCTCGACAACACATTTCTATCTTCATCTTTGCTTTCATATACCAAATTTAACTTCTCTGAACGTAAGGTATTTGTTGGTACCTTTGTCCACTAACCTTGAAATGTCAGTTGTGAGACAAATAACACCTCCCACTGGGCCTGAAACTGGTACATTGGCTATCTTCATGGAAAATTGCTAGTTGTGATTTAGTAAGCTGGGAGCTGCATATTGGGAGTCAGGATGAGCAAAAGGGGATTTCTCTATTTCTACTATGTCATTTTCACCACATGCATCTGAACAACTCTAACACCGAAGCAAATCAAAAACACCACCAAAGTCAAACATTGAGGCTTTAACTTGTCAGATTTGCCCATATAAAGATGTTTGCCTGTATTTAATTGTGCTGTAAACCAACAGTTTTAGTACAAAGAAAATAACATTAAATGCATGTATACAAGTCACTCCATTGCCTTTAGCAACTGCCTTGTACTGTAAGTGCTCTTTCACTCCTCTTTTTAAACTTCAAACCCACGAACGACTCCTCTAAATTTCAGTCCTGGAAGAAAAAGAAAGCCAAAACAAATCCCTCGCATGATGACTGGACGATGTAGAGGTGCATGTACACATTCATCTTCATGACTGCATATATGCTCTCCATGAGCTTTGCATGACATACTTAATAGGTCTGTAGTTATGTAAATGATACAAGTAAGTCTACAGCATCTCCGTGTGCAATCTGGTGTTCTTATACCAGCTCGGTGGCAAACGGTCCAGTAATGTGTTTCTTCCATGTTATAATGTCTTTCTCAATATCCTGCACAGGGTTCCAGAAAACTATCAGGAAGATGATTTAAGATTGGAAATATTAGCAATTATCAGCTGTAGATATATTTTATGACTAAAATGTAAATCAGAAGCATGTTGCATAATTATTTTCCGCCCTCCCCGACAATTAGTCAGACAATTAGTCTGTGCACATGTTGCATTGATGAAGTGTGGTGTGGGTCAGACTAGTGACTGATTCACTCTTAAGTTCAGATCACGTTTCATCAGTGAGCTGCTGGGCGATGTTCTGCAATCTAAATGTTGGCGGTTTTTGAAATTGTTGATTTATGTACAGTATGATATCCACCAGAAGAACCTCAAACATGCAGACAGCAGCAATATTTTAACAGAAAGCTATTTTTTATGCTAATGCACTGCAGGTTCTGTGAATGTGAATCGATATTATTGCTCCTCAGTCTTAGTTCAGGAACAGCCGGGCATTTTAAATGAAAATGGTAACAAAGCTTCAGCTATGCTTATGCTAAGCATGTTCCATTCCATTCTAATGTCTTTATTTTCAACGTTGCTCACAGTTGATCTGAAATCCTCCACCCCACTCTCTCTCTGCCTGACATGACAGCTATGTGCAAGGAAAAAAATGAAAAAGTTTCTTGTATTGTATTAATCGTATTGACATGTGGGATTAATGAAGACTGCGGAGGTGGCACAGGAGAAGTGTAGGATGAGAGGGAGAGGTGTGGTACCAAGCGGTATCAAGCCAGGG
This sequence comes from Salarias fasciatus, assembly GCF_902148845.1. Taxonomy (NCBI): domain Eukaryota; kingdom Metazoa; phylum Chordata; class Actinopteri; order Blenniiformes; family Blenniidae; genus Salarias; species Salarias fasciatus. Next base: position 6,790,352 of record NC_043766.1, on the reverse strand, counting down.
GAAGAAATCCGACTCTGAAATATAATCCTCGTGGTTTTATTATGTGGGCCATTTAACAGTGAGAAGTTATTTTAGTCATGCTGAGACAGTATACAGTCTGTTATTATTTGATTTAAGTCCATTTTCCACATCAAGGTGCACTAAGCTCAGCCCAGAGAGGAAGAATCATTTGGCAAACATTGTTCACAGATCAAAAACAAAGAAAACGACCAGCCATCCCAACTTTAATACACCTGGCTTCAGTTAACACCGTTTGTGCGATTTCATTTATTATTTATTCTTATGAAGGAGACAATGAGGACCAGACACACCGACAATCTGGTTTTGTGCTCACAAGCTGTGGTAAAGTGATCTGTAAATTCTCACAGCTAAGAACACTATTAATCAAAGTCATGTGAGTAATTTTGCTGTTTGAATCAGAATTATATGAACTGAAATACTTCTTAGTGAATCAAAAGCTTTTTTTTTTTTTTTTTTTTTTAAATAATTGATGCATTTCAAAAATGAGGTACAATGAAGACTTCAGGATGTAGAAATGAAAATAAAAGCTATAATGAATAGAAGGGAACCATGGACGTACGCAAACTTTAGACATTGTCAGAGAAAGGTGCTTTCCATTCTATGCTGAAGCGTCTTTGAAGGCCTTTGATAGAATTCATAAATATTTTATACTTATAGCTTTCTACTCATCCATCCTTCCTGCTGTGTTCAATATATGGATACATGGAGCGAGAGCCAATCCCAGCCTATAGTGGGTGAAAAGCAGGGTACCTCCTGTTGATTATCGGGCAAACACAGAGAGAGACACCATCTCACACACATCTATTGCCCCTAATAATTGAAGGTACGTATGTAGGAGCCCAAAACGCAAACTAACTCTTTAGACCAAGGGCCTGTACCTGGAATCAAACCATGCTCTCCCCTTGTTAGGTGAGGAGTACTTTCCACTACAGCACACCTGCCTTTCTATCTGCTCTGATGCATTTCATTGTGTTGTAGGGGAGTATTTAGGCTCCTCCGTAAGTGTTCTTTCTTCGTTTATCTCATTTTACCTCTTTCTGGATTTCACAAAGATTAAACAAATTGATTTTCTCTCCTCAAACAAGCACAATCCCTTCTTTCACTGCCCATTCTCCGATCTCTCTGCCTCCCCAGACGTACCCAAGTTCTGTAACGTCAATAATGTAAATGTAATCACAGCTTCTCTTCTCTTCTCTTCTCTTCTCCTTCTCTTCTCTTCTCTTCTCTTCTCTTCTCTTCTCTGTGGTGGATTTGGGGGTGGGGATGCTGTATCCTCCAGGTATTTATGAGTCATATCACAACCACTAATGTGAGTCTGCAAAACACCGAACCTCCACCAACACCTCTTTTTTCCATCAGACACCGGCAGGCTGGTTTTCTCCTCCTCTTCACATAATTTGAAATGTATTCAGGAACTCTTTGTATCTTTTCCAAGTCTGAGGGGGTATTTGTGTGCGAGTGCATCTAACAGAATGTGTGAATCTACTACTCGCAAGAGGCAATCAGTTCCTGTAACTATGGTTACCAGGTGGTCTGCCCTCCCATGGGTTCCCAATTGGATGACAGTGAGGAAAGAGGAAGAGAGAAATGGAGGAATGGAGAATGGGAGAGAGGGGTGGAGAGGGGAGATTATAAGCTGAGTAACGTGTATTTTCTGCTTTGTGCTTCCTGTGTCACCTCATTGCTTTTCCTTTTCATAGTTAAACTCATCTACAGTTTAATTTCCAGTTAAAGTGTTGTCATTCTTTCAGGCTCTTACCATAAACCCACAATAAATAATAGACACACAACAGGATATTGTGCACCATAGAACCATTTTCTCTTTATTGTCCTGCTCTCATGTATCTTCCCTCCATCATCCCTGCCTGGCTCTGCCGGCCTCCCCCCTCTTCCCTGGGGCCAGATTCACAAGGCCTTTAGAAGCTATTTCATCTTAAAGGGAAGGCCAGTGTTTTCCCCTGCTTAAAATGTTGCCCCCTCCGCCTGAGGACAGTTTGATCTGCATTCGTAAGCACCCACCGCTGTCTAAAGGGAGCCAGAAAGAACAATAAAAAGTCTGGCGAGGCTTCTAATCTGCACTGGTGACCATAAAAGTTTCCCACAGCGGGCCTTTGGATGGAATTGATCAATGCAATAAAATGGAACTGCTTTCTTTGTACATGCATGCACTGGAGAACATTAGGGTGTAAAAACATGAAATGAATGCAGAGATTACCTGATTCAGCAGCTTTACCCTGGGAATCCAAAGCAAAGCATTTTCCTCGTCTCACTCTTCATTTTCACCTACAGTCAATAGATCGCTGATATGATGTTAAGTCTAATGTTCAAACTATTAGGGTTAAGTCCCTGTAAAAACATATGAAGAAAGACACATTGATGTTTAAACAAAGCGTAGATGGAAGTAGATTTGTTGATGCATTTTCTATTTTAGTTATTGTTCATGTTTTCATTTGTTACTCAGAAAATCTGCTAGAGTATTACAAGATTCAACACTTAATTATTCCATCTAGAAAAATCAATTCTAAATATTGGCTTTAAATGGAATTCATTGTGCTCGTCTATTTATGAATTCGAATTAGATTATTACTAGTTTTTAATGTTGAAAATAATAAAGTCTGTGGCTAAACTATGATAAAGTTAAATATGATTTTTGTGGTTACTATATTAAGGTGCTGTATTGACACTAATAATAGCACTTTGAATTTTAGTTAATGATATTAATAGGTATTAAAAAGTGCTTTATTCAGGTAACAAATAAAACCTGTGCTTTCAGTTTTTAGCAAAGTTAGTTTTAAATTAACCTCTTCTGGACTTCAAGGCAAAACACAGTTGAGTGGTCAAACACATTATGACTTATTGCTGTCTTGAAGCTAGGAACTATAGTTGTGGGATTCTGGTTGTGTTTTCAGTGCAGTTCTACTTTTAAATGAGAAGTGGATGATGAAAGGCATACTTTCACTCATCTAATGAATGGTAAGGGTTAAAAGATTGAGGTGCTGCTCACAGCCATTTGTAGTTTTGTGTAGACTTTATATCTACTGAGTCTCAGTTAATATTCCTAATGAAGATAATTAGGACAAATCAGACTTCCTACAATTTGTAATGATCAAATCTAATAATTTCACAGTCAGAAATATTTTATATTTAATGCAATATCTATTGTTTTTAATGCAACAAGTAGTTTTCCATCTGTATCTTTTCATCTTTTTTTTCGTTCTTGTTGTTTATATCACTTTGAAATCACAGCTTGAGGTATATAGACTTTCACTGACTCACACCTAAACCCACATGGAGAGAAATTCAAGCGATCTGCTCACATGCTGTGTGTGTGTGTGTGTGTGTGTGTGTGTGTGTGTGTGTGTGTGTGTGTGTGTGTGTGTGTGTGTGTGTGTGTGTGTGTGTGCGTGCATAGTTAATAAGCAGCGATGTTAAATGATGAATCCTCAGGGTAAGAGATGTGGCTCATTAAATAATTCTACATTCACTTTGCCCCACTCCCTCTGTTCTCTCTCTCCTCTCTCTCTCTCCTCCTCTCTCTCTCTCTCTCCTCTCTCTCTCTCTGTTGAATTCAACCAAATGATAATAATGGATCTCTGTTTTGTTCAGCATTCCCACAGAGATGAAAGCATGAACTTCACATGAGATGCTGCACCAGCTCGTCGTGAGCACAGTTCACACCCTGTGTTCCACCCGTCAGCCTACCTGTAACCTTCAAGCATGCTTCTACCGCGGTCCTCGTTTGCTGTGTTTATCGAACTGGCTTCATGTCTCTACACTTACTCAGACGGGTTGCAAATCTCATTAGACAGCACTTGGTAATTAGTTATCCTATCTGCAGGGATGTTGTTCTTCCCATACCTGACCTTTTGAAGAAGGCTTGCTGCCCTTGCTTTTTCTGGTTGCCATAGAGCAACGCCCTGATGTGCTGCTGCCTTCAAAGAGCCGCCCTGCTCATCCTTTCTCCAACCTCCAATCAGTCAGTCTTCAGCTCTTTTTCTTCCCTCCATTGTTCCTCCAAAGGCTTCATGATTCCTCTGGAAGCTGATTAACCTTGCAGGCGCTGACCTTCAGAAAGCACTCCACAGCAAGTCATGGCGTTACCTGCGATTAAATTTATTTGAAAACAAGCAGCCGGCATTAACGTGGTTATTGCTCTTTAGTACTTGATGTTACCGCTCGGTTAATTCAAGATCACTTGAGTAGATGATGGAGATGCCTGTTAGAGGGAATGACCTTACCCGTCGATGACAATAATTGCGCACGCACGCACGCACACACACACACATGCCACACACACACACACACACTAGATTCGTGGTTATTAAACTGCAGACATCACAATTAGCCATCCATAACTTCAATACAGATAATTTGCTCCATCACAGCATGTAGGCTTAAGTATGTAAGCAGTCGTAAAATATCTCAATCAGAGCAGCTTGTGCTTGTGAAACTGCATTTTGACATTGAATACATTAAGAAAATATTGATTATTTTAAGTAAGGAACTACAGTTATAGTATTGAGTGCTGCCTTTCACATCTTCTCTGATCAAAAAGAATCTCCACAGTGTTTTGTGGCATAACGTGACTTCAGAGGCACCAAAGATCAGATTTACCTGAACAGCTACTTGATTGGCTGTAACCAAATTAGTTGAAACAGTTAATTTCAAGTGTGCTGCATCAATGGGGATTTGAAATGATGTCATGATTTCACTATTGTTTAATTCATCATCCAGAGAAACCTGTAAGCTTGGAGGTTTTATCCCGCCTGGCAGCCATAGACACCACAACACCACTGTGCTGAGCCACAGACAGGCGTAATCATGGCAATCACTTTAGGTTTTGCTTTTTGGGATAGTAGACATTGCCCTACTGTTTAGCTCTGCTTTCCAGAGATTGGTAACCATTGACTGAACAGTGTAGCATTATGCTCAATATTCACAGCTATGCAATCAAATTACCAGTATTTCTAACCCACTGGGTGACTGCTTAATATTTAATTATTTTTTTGTTCTATCATCTACTCAATGTTATGCTGATATTAACACTTTTTTTGAAGATTGTGCTGCGCAACTCTGGCCTTTTTAACATTTCATTGCAGAATGAGTATATTTATTGCCGCTATCCATAATTGATTTTTTTGTTAGCTGTGAAAGCTTATTAGCATGCATATTAATAATCATCTAACATTATTTAATCATCACATCATCACCGTTGTACTTTTTTTTTTATTATTATTATTCTGTAAGGGTTTGAAGGAAGATATCTGTGCTTATAGAATTCATGAGAGCCAGGATGCCCTAACGTACACGTTATTGTCCATGACAGTTGATTGTGTGCCTGCTCTGCCAGCACATCTGCTAAATTGAAGTCAATGGCTGGAGATTGAACAATAAGTAATTTCATTCTGTGAGGGTAATTGGAGTCCACAGCAATTTACTGAAAAGAAATCTGCTCTCAGCTTGAGTTGAGACTGGGTTGTTGGGTTTTTGTTTTTGTTTTTTTTTTGGTTGTTTTTTTTTTTAACCACCATGTGCTGGATGTGTAAGTATTTTCTACTTAGCTGATTCTTGAATGACAAAGTGAAAAAGTGAAATGTCTGTATGAAAATAAATATGTTTGTTTAGCAACTATTTTACAAATGATTGAGCCAATGCTTTGCAGATAGTCCCATATTTACTTGTCTAAATTGAAGGTGTCTCATTTTTATGATGAACTGTAACTGTTGTCCTAGAAGAAGGCATCAATAATTTATCTATTGTGACACCTGTCAGTCATAGTTTTTTTTTTTTTTTTTTATGGTTATTAAAGCAAGTTTAGAAGCACATTCAATTACAATAATCAGAGTTCCTGGAAACAATAAAGTTTTGCACTTCATAGTAATCAGTACAAAAGTTTTAGCTTGATAAAAAAGCTCTTAACATGATTCCCTGTGAAATTTCCTTCAAAATTTTTCCTTTTACATGAATTTAACTTCAGTGATCCTCTCCAAAATAGTCATTGTCTGCTCTCCCTTTTTCAGCAGCCTGAAGTCTTCTATTTATCACTGTCACTGCCGCCCGCATAGCACATTAAAGACTCATGAAAACGTTACCACAAATTACCCATAGGGGACACATGGGTGATTTTAGCATCTATAGATTCTTATGATAATGAACAATTTGACAGGACATGCCAATTTTTTTTTTCTTCTTTCGTCTTTTACGTCCAGAAATAAGATGCCGACTGTGAGATAATTTACACAAAGTCTGCAGGAGGCTGTGAGAACAATGTGTTTTCATTTCCACTTTAACAAACTTTGTTACTATTTAATTTGAACATTTTGGTAGAAAATAAAGTGTCTTAATGTGAAGTGTAAATCCAAAGACAGATTTTCAAAAACAACTAATCTAATATAATTTATGCAAATTTTAGGATCTTGATAAGCAGTTTTCCCTGAGATTTGCTATGTTGTGCCAATGTTGTTGTTTTTTTTTTTTTGTTTTTTTTTTTTTACAATTTTTAATATTTATATTGTTTTTGATCCGCATTAATGATCTTGAAATACCACAGACGGATAAAAGTTTCACCATATTCTGACTTGAGAATGTGTTTTATCATTGTCTTTATTCTGGATAGCTGCACTCCAGTGATCTGAGCTTCTACCATTCTTCTTAGAGTGTTAATAAATACAGGGTGGTCCTTTGTCCTAGCATTGTTTTTCCTATCAGTATTGGAAATTACTGATACTAGGAATACTCTGGCCAGTTTTTGTGGATGTCGATTTACTCCTGGTATCAAACTGTCCTGCTTCCCCGGGAGCGTCTGTGACGGGATGGATTGTTAAAACTCCAGCTGAGGAGGAGCGATGCAGACGCCATCCTGAGCATGGAGCAGCAGAGCAGCAGACTAACTTTTCACTCCAGTCTTCATGCATTTTGTGGACCTGGAGAAGGTGAACAGCAGAGTATATTGTCAGGGGTGTTCTAGGGGTTTGTGGTACCAGGGCTGCTGCAGGCTCTCCCGTCTCTGTACTACTTGTGTGTGACCTCTATGTAAGCCAAAATCCAAACGTGGATGAGGAGTGGGCAGGGCTGGTTTACGAGGCTAGGTAAATAGTACACCCCTGGTTGCTCCCCTCCCACTGGAGGCCCACCAGGTCCTGGACTTAGCCCAGGACTTACTGGAAATATTTTTCTCCCATACTTTAAAGACCTTGACTGTAAACAAAAGCATTTTCTGTGTGAAAGTCAAAGAATTGATTATTAAGTGCTTGTACATGTTTTTGTTTGTCTGTTTCTTATTAATTTTTAATCTTTTTTTTTTTTTTTACTCGCTTAATTTCTCAGTTTTTTTTTTTTTTTTTTTTCTACTTCATGTCTTTAGATTTTGATTGAAGTTTTCTAATGGCCTAATCTGCAGCTACTCCCATCATGCTCTTTCTGCTTTGTGTGTGTGTGTGTGTGTGTGTGTGTGTGTGTGTGTGTACGTGTGTGTGTATGTGTGAGAGCGAGAGTTTCCTCCCTGGGGAACTGAGGCTGAAGTAATGAAATGCTCATTACTGATTCAGCTGGAAATGCTTGGGATACATTTACACGCCTACACACACACCAGCTATCCAGACGCTCTTCAAGGTCACCTCGCATCATTTGCCCGTGTGTTCGCTTGTGTGTCTTTGTGTGAACAAATGTCTGTTGTATACACAAACTGAGAAACAACAAGATTGGGCATAATTGGGCCCTAAATTGACAGTTTTTGCAGTACACTACAGGCATCTGACCAGACACAATCATTAATGCTGCCTGTCTTTTCACACACACCACACACACACACACACACACACACACACACACACACACACACAGAGGGATGCATCCTCACCTTTGCGTTCACTTCAGTTTTCAGCTTTCATCAGCGCACGCCTCTCTGACAACTGGTTCATCTGCAAACATACAATTATTTGATCTTCATGAGGTTACCCTCTGCAGCAAAGCATGCTGGTACAAATGACACCCCTCTTTGTCTAATGCATTCATATGCATTTGCTCAGTTATGCTTTCAACTCGGGTCAGGCTGATCAAAGGATAACTAACATGTTTCTTTGACAGATGCTGTGTTTATGGACACACACGACACACACACACACACATACAGTCCAGTGTACCATTCTTGAGAAGCTCTGCTATCACTGGGCTGTTGTTTCAGATAGCCAGCTGGAGGAAGGCATGAAACACACACTCATTCTGTTGTTTGGGTATTTTGGGCTTTTGTCTAGAATGAATGCTTCGCTTGTTAAAAATCAGCCAGAAAAGTTTGAAAAACAAGGACTAAAGTACCACAGGTGCAAATTATGGTATTTGAGTTTCAATGACCCACCTTATGAAATGTTCATTTGACTTCTGTACCTTTTATCTGGGCTAATGCATGTTTTATTTAACAAAAGAAATATAACATGCAATGGTGGGACTTGATAAACAAAGAACATTTCATACATAAAATCCATTTGTGATTAATTAATCACAATTAATCAAATTTCTTTCAGATCTTAGTATTTGATGAAATCTTTTTGATCAGATTTTCAGATTTTGCCGTATGTGGATTCATAATAAAAAGACCTACACATGCTTACACAACAAAGTATTATTTCTAATATCAATGATGATGTGTTATTTAAATATACACACTGAACAAACCTATTGTTAGTTCTGCTTTCCAGGTTTACAGCTACAGATTTAACTTTGAAATGAAAGCAATGATTAGTTAGCCATGCAAGGAACTTCCACAGGTGCACTGAGAAATATTCCATGTTATATTCCTTATTTGATTGTCAAAATTAACTTGTTACTGTAAAATGCCATAAATAAGTAAAATCTTACTGAAGCTCCTACAGCTGTGTGCTATCCTATAAACAAAGCTGTTTGGTGTTCATTTATTAAAGTAGGTTGTCAAAGTGTCCTTGAGCAGGACAGCCAGTCCTAAATTGTGCTCCCAATGGTGTGCATCCACCTTGCATGGCAGCCGTTTCCATTAGTGTGTGTGTAATGTATGAATGATTGCATGTGCAAATGGGAGAATGTGATTGATCATGTAAAGCACTTTGTAACATAGGTGAAACATCCAAGTCCATAAAAAGCTGTTATTTTCAGCCTCAAGACAACACAAACCTAAACAAGCATCTAACAATAGTGAGGGATAACATTCTTTGTGTTCTTTTGCTACTTTAACTCATTGTGTTGAAAAAAACAGACTGTGAGAAAAAGAACTGAAACTGTAAAAGCTAACATGCTTGAATATTAAAAGTAGAAACACAATTGAATAATTATGTTAGTGATCACTGTGGAATAACTTATTAGTTAGGTAGTAGGAATGAGCGTCGTACTGGACTTAGCAGGATATTTTTTGAGCTGGAAAATATTTTCACATATTTTTTCTGCAAAAGAAACTGAAACAATTCTTGTGATATGTGCAAACTGATGATGAGGATACGTTTCACTGGCTCGCAAACTGAAGAAATGGCCGTTCAAACAGGAGAGTGTAACCAAGAGCACATAATTCAACATAATATTCGTGTTGACAGAAGAAAATGAAGAATTCGCATGTCCCCACTCTACACAGAGAAAGAATTAACTCAGCCAACGAAACCAAGGTGGATAAATAAATCGGACTATTAAAAGCCATGGGTGGCGTTCTGCCTTTTTATCATTTTCAGTTGTGCGGAGCTGATTCTGTGAAGCTCTTTGGTAGTTTTGAATAAAAAATGGGTCATGTAATTGGAGAATGCCTTCCACTCCTGTCTGCTTGGCAATGTGAGGAAAAGGATCACAAATGACAGATAATTCCAATGGTGTTCGTCATCAGTAACCTTTGTATATTATATAAGATAAAACTACAAAAAAAAAAGAGTATAAAACAGTATAATATAAAGACTTTGTGCCATTTTATATTGTCAAACTAAATTAAATCTAATTGGACTTTTAGGTGCTCATAAAAGTTACCAAAATAGTAATTTAATTGTAGAATAACAACTTTAAGTGCTAATAATAATTAAGTATTCTCAGAAGTTAAGAAAAAAAACCCTTCTCTTTCATTGAGTGTGCACGTGTGTGTGTGTGTGTGTGTGTGTGTGGGTGTGGTGTGTGTTGTGTGTGTGGTGTGTGGTGTGTGTGTGTGTGTGTGCAACATGCACTTGACAGCCAGTCTGTTTCCCTCGAGTCACCGCTCTTCTGATTTATGGCCCTACTCCACCTGCCTGGGACCCTGACTGTCACCCCTGGGTGAATGCTTCGCTCCGGTCCGGGTCCATTTTATCTTATCATTTTCAAAAAGTATCTAAATTACAAGTCAGCTGGAGAGCCGACGTATTTATTCGCTGGGAAAGAAGGGCATGATGAATCACTGCCTCTAATGTTTTCACCACCCCTTCTGCAATTACTGTACATGCTCACCGTTTGTCTCGCGCCTTGTAAACTGTCAGCTCAGCTCCTGCAGCGAGGCAAACTGTGCGTGAATGGAGCCGTTTGCTGCTGGTGTGCTGGAAGGCTCCGGAAAGGCCCAAATGTCTGAACGTCTGCAACAGCACTGACCTGGATACTGCAATGCAATACTGCAGTTCACTGAGAGAATCCTTTAAATGTCATTCCTGAATTGCTATTATCGCACACGCGCACACACGTGTGTACGCTCACGTGCACGCTCACACGCGCGAGTGTGTATATGCATGTGCGCACACACGCTCGCACACACACAGAGGCCTGGAGATGAGTGATGAACAATGCCATCAGACCTACTCATGGGCTGGGTTAACCTTTACTGAAATGAGTAATGAGTGTGTGTGTGTGTGTGTGTGTGTGTGTGTGTGTGTGTGTGTGTGTGCGCGCGCACGCGCATGTGCTTGCACGTGATTGCAAATGCATTTTGAGCCAATCTGCCATATGTGACATGTTTTGGATTGTTGCTAAGAGACAAACATCCTGAAGGGCATGTAGGAGGAGACAGCATGTTGCGACCCGCTTCAGGAGATGCGCGTGCACGTGCACGTGCACATGGCAAGCACATGCACATACATCACCAGTGGAGTGACACTGAGTCAAACAGCCAGTCCCAAAACGCATTTTAATGGTTAAGCAGTTTGTTTGAATGGGCATCCTACCTCAGGCACAGCTGAGGTTGCTGTCGGTTGCTGTTGTTGCCACAGTTGTGTGTTGTGTGGCAGTATTTCCTCAGTGTAGCAAAGACTCAGTGCACTGGTTGTCACTTTAACAGTACTCTCTGCTGGTGCTCAGTTCAATTCAGTTTCATTCCTATAGCGCCAAAATCAACACAGTTAAGAAACTTTTAAGGAGGAAAACCCAAAATTCCGCTTGAGCAAAAACAGATGAAAAAAAACTCCTTTTAGCAGGAATAAACCTGCAGAACCAGACTCAGAGGAGACTTTCTGCTGTTCTGTTGGGGGGTAAATGGTTGGAGTAAAAATTATTGATTCCCATAACATGAGACCACAACCTTCTAGATTCATCAGGAAGGTACGGGGAGGGGGTGTTAATAACTTTTAAAAAATATTAATAGCAGCAGCAATGTTGTCCACATCTTCTCAATAACTCCAATTTCAAACTATTTGGTTGGTAATATTTCTATTGACATTGAACTGAACAACTCTTAAAGACGTTGCATCACAAAGTAAATGTGTACAGAATGTACTGAATGAAATATACCTTCAATAAGGAGGCTCGGTTTGTCTGCTCTGGAGAGGACAAAATTTATGTGCATAATTATAATGAAACACTTATCAGAATCTAGATCAGACTTGCCAGAACCTAACTGTTGCCTTTATTGTGGAAGTTTCAACTTTTTATGGTGGTGAATATCGTGTATCCATTATGGTTTGGCTTCTCTGCATATTTTCTCAAATCTCAGATGCAAAATGGAGGCTTCGGCCTGTCCTAAATGTAATGAACTGTAAAGTCAATGAAATTATTTATAACTTAAATACGTCAATCAGTGCGGAATGTCAGCTTGTCATTTTTTTTTTTTTTTTTGGTTTTCTGTGTTTTCGTAATCTGGTTTCTCATTTTAAAATCTGGCTACAGATTGCTTCACAACATTTATATTGTTTTGTTCTTTTTTCTTGCTTTTATTGCCTGTGTTGTGTCAAAACTCATGTATGTATTGCTTTTGTTGTGTACAAAATGAGGGAAACTACAGGAAACTGATTTCACATGTTAAAGTGATGCAAGTGTTTTTTTTTTTTTTTTTTAATCTAAACGAGCTCATCATAAGAATGCAAACTGGTTGACAACATAAAGTAAAACATAAACATAGAATATTTTATTAGCATTTTTCATAGAAGAGATTAATTGACAATCATTTGATTAATTTCTGTGCACCACGCGCTTTTAAAATTTTCACTTTCGATGCAAACAGATGACGGAAATATAGCCCAACATATAGTGTCCCACATCATTCCATGCTCTCGTGTTGCAATAAAAGACACAAACCTGGATGGTAAACACTCACCCTCATCAGCACAGACAGACAACAATAAGAAAACATCTTGTACTTTGCAATACAAAGGGTTGTCAAAGTAGTTTTTTTCAACTTTTGTGCGGTCTGCATATTTTGCCATGCTTTTGTTGTAGTGAAAATGTTTTCCCTGCTTCCTTTCTGTCGATGTAACTGTGAAATGTAATAAATGTGTGTGTGTGTGTGTGCGTGCATGAGTGTGTCAGCATTATTAGACCTGCCACATTCCTAAGCAACTGAAAGAGACTCTTTGTCTATTGTACTGCAGGACAATTTCTATTGTAAAAGACAGAATCAGATTTCGTCCCAGACAGGTGTGTATGAGTTTGTGTTTGTGCCAGAATATGAACGTGAGTGAGTGAGTGAGTGAGTGAGTGAGTGAGTGAGTGAGTGAGTGAGTGAACGAGCGAGCGAGTGAGTGAGCGAGCAGGGCTGCATGCAAGTGTGTTTGTGTGTGCGTGTGGGTGCACTTGGGTGTTGCGTGTGTCTGTGTGCATGTGCATTTTGCTGGCGGCACAATCTGTCTCCCTCCCATCCTAATCCACTCATTTACCTGAGTTTCTCCCAGGAGGAGCCTGGAGTCTTGCCAACACACACACGCGCACCATAAGAAAGTGTTAGAAGCAGCTGGTTGAGTCCAACCTCGTACTCATTAAGTGAAGCAACATTTTGCACACACATCTGCGTGTTTCAGTGTGTTTGTGTGTGCAAGGTAACGCGCTCACACTGTGTGATGATGTGTGTAGGCAGGATAAAATCCATAAATCTTTCAGGTCTAGACGAAAACAAAACAGCCAGAAACTCTGTAATTTTATTTATTTATTTTTTTTTTTTTTTTTTTTTGCAATCCCAAGATTAAAAACAGAAAGTAAAAATTACTTGAACAGTTTTCCCCTTATTTGTAAAGATTTTTCCACCAGACTTTCCTGTAATGATTTGTCTCCTGAGATATAGAAATTCTGTAAAACTGAAATCATATGTGTTTTTATACATTATATGTTGCATATTCTGTATTTCAGGGTATTTTTTGCATGGAAGTGTGAAAGGATTTGTCAATATTTGCATAATACTTAATAGCTCATCTCTCAATTTATTAGTTTTTTGTCTTTTGTTATATTTTTTTTTTCAGGTGACGAGACTGATGATGCATCCAGTGGCCGCCAACCAGGCAGAAAACATGTGGCTCCTCCCCCTCCTCCACCGAGACGCCCCGCCCCTCCTCGCCACAACTCACCTCCAGTAGGTTAACAAATAAACAACTTCTAATAAAATAAACTGACTAACAAAATTTTACAAGATTCCTGCAGATAATTTGTTGACAGACATGGCAAAAGCATCCTCAGTTGCAATAAAAAAGCCTGTCTACATGGGAATGGCTCCAACCGTGTGTGTGATTGGAGGCGGATGAGCCAGCAAATCCCAAATGTCAACATGTGTGAGATTGAGCGAGAGTTATTTAGAAGGATCTGTTTTTGAAAACCTTATTGATCTCTGCTGCCGCCCGTGCCGCTTTAGGGACGGATCTGTGGCTCTGCATCAGTGTAGCTGATTTTGCAGCCTAAATCTCCACCTGTTTTTCAATATTTTTAGATTTATTTTACACCCTGATTTCTTTCGCTCCATGCTGCAATGAGCTGCTTTCATTAGTTACTGAGGAGCTGCAGTGTAATCGATCAGTTCATCGCCTACTGACCTCTTTCAGACAGATGATGCAACATGATAACACATCGCTCATTAAATAGTCTGCCCTTTGTGACATTTACCGTGGGGCGCACCACCACCACTTGTTTTCTCTGAGGTTTTGTGCAGTATATGCCATCAAATCTGCAGAAGAACAGACAATCCAGAGTGTAAAAATAAGATAAAATTAAAAATAAAAAGAAGAAGAAAAAAAAAACAGAAGAGGGGTGTGACTGTCAGAGTTGGGGGCTGATTATAATGTATTGCTACAACATATGTGGTGTGCCACATTTTGACAACTAAAATGGAGAAATTAGTGTTTAGGTTCGTGTTCGGTTATATTTTGTCAAATTGTGCATGGATTTAGGACAATAGAACCACAATCAACAATCGATTTTGTTCTCATTAATTCTCTTTGGTTGCATGGATGCAGTGCTAAGGATAAAATTTCAATACCTTCGTTTACTCTTCCAACAAATTACACCTATTTTTTATTGTCTGTTGGATAAATAGAAAAGATAAAAGAAGAAATAAAAAAAGAATTGGAAATTTATGACATGATGGCCTGTTTTTATTTCAACCATTAAAAACATGCACCAATAAAGATAAATATTGGCTTCAAACCAAAAAATAAATAAAAGAAAGAAATACAACAGCACATACAAAGACCACATAGACAACAAATAGATTTTAAAACTAATCTGCAAACTTGCTAGAGGAGATAAGAAAACAAAACATCATTGGTTCATAGATGCTTTTAACAGTACAGTATGGTCCCAGACGTTCTACCAAAAATTATTATTATTATAATTATTATTCATTAATCTTACTGTTCAGCACAGGATTTCTGTATAATTTGAATTTATTAATTTTTTCTTGATTTTGGGGAACTTTTAGGGATTCGGTCCAATAAACACCACTTTGCTTTTTCATACCTGTTGTGCAATAAGACTTTATTATTTCTTATTGTCTTTTAGGTGTCTGTTCAAGGCTCAGCGCACATGATAACCGTGGAACCTCTGACCGTGGTGACCTTGCTGCTCCTCATAATTTTACCCTGGAAACCACGCTGACCATGAAGACTCACATCTGGATACAGACAAACATGACAGACGGTTAAAGAAAGCTACACACTGTGCATTTTGTGGTGTTGTGAAGTACTTGAAGGTTCAGCTTGGCTGCTCTGGTTATTTTTTGTTATTTTTTGCATGCGGCCGAGCCGGTGGGTCAAGCTGTTGGTTTTACATAGCTGCGGGTGGGCAGTATTCATCTTTATATTACCTGTACTGACCTCTATATATATATGTCCATTTTGTATTTAACTCTGATAGGTTGGATTGCACATCACTACTGACTTTTTTGAAGAGATGTAAATACAAAAATTATATATTTATATATTTATATAAAGAATTTCTATAGATAACAAGGGCTTGATGTGTAAATAGAGATTAATATAGAACAGCAGAGACTGGGAAGTGAGGGAATATCTTGTTTGTTTGGTTTGACCTTTACGAGATGTTTCCCCGCTGAGATTAAGGCCCATGATAGCTGAACCATTTCAGTGTTAACACTCCAGTACATTTAGAGTGAGGGCATATTTGTGAGGATTTACTGGCCTGTGACGACCTCGACATGCTGATAAGGGAAAACTAAGGCACTTTGCAAAACAAAAACAAATCATTTTTTTAATTGTTTTATATTTACCAAGCAAACCAGCCATTTTTCCAAGCAGATTCACACTTTTTTTTAAATTCTCTTTATTTAATTCTTGAAAGAACTGCTCCTCCAGCTGAAATCTCTCCCAGAAAACTGTGCCTTTGGTAATTTGTCATTTCAAGGCTTTAACTACCTCCAATGTTATGGATTTTAAAACAAACTAAAAGCTCTGCAGGGAAACAGCAGAGCTTTTATAGCTTACCCATATACTTAAAGTACATTTAATCTACAGTCTTTATTTTAAAATAAGAATATCAAGAACAAATATAAAATAAGAGATTAAACAATACATGATTTTCCAGATATGCCATGTGCTTTGACTACTGCCTACTGCTTCTCAAATGGGTGTAAAATAAAAGAATTAACACTGTTTAAATATGTTGGGTTTTTCCAAACCAACTTGCCTTCAGTAGTCACAGGAGTCAGGAGCATTGAAGAGAGTGGTTACACCACTGAGCTCTGAGTCAAACTTGTGAATTGAATGTAATTCATATAAATGGGTGTTTGGTTCCTCCGGCTCACTGTTAAATCTGAAAACCTGCTCATCACAACAGCAGAGCAGACAACTGGAATACCAACGAAGTACATTTAAAACCACTGAAAATGAACCCGTCAAAGTGTGCTGTGTGTGTGTGTGTGTCAGTGGGCGATTGCCTTTCTTCTCACATGTATCACACTGTGCTGCATGCATTAACCAGCTCGGCTATATTTCAGAGCCAGCTGTGTTTTTTAACACTTCCCCATACTGTAGATTAGGTTGCACTTTTTTTTCCCCCTTCCTCCTTTCATTAGGTGCTGTAAAACTTTTACAAATGTACCCACTTTCATCACCTGACACATTTTATTTATGAGGGAATGTGACTGGCAGATGAGACAACTTGAGAAATGCCATTAAGAGCTTAAGTGTGTGAGTTATCTGGGCAGCCAGCCCAAACACCATGTCAGCCAGCAGGGAGCTTTTACAACATAATCCTCACACCAATGTGCTATTATTTGATTACTATTTAAATGTTATACCCAAATGAGATGAAACATTGGATTTGAGCCAACCCATCAATTTTTTTTGCTCTTGATAGACAACCGTTAAAAAAAATGCGCAGAGACCCGAAAGAGATGTGAAAAAGCACCGTTCAGTGTACATATTACATTGCTCATCAAATGGTAAAACCAAGCTGGGTCACTGTTCTATTTTTGAAATGGTTTAAAGTATATTTTCATATGTTTTGTATGATTTTCTATGTACTTTATTTGTTGCCATAAATTGCTGAGAATTTACAGCTACAGTAATCTATGTGCAAAAAATGTTGTGGAGAGTGGCGATCAAATGAATGAGTGGGTGGTACAAGATGTTTTCTGTGGTTGCTCACAAAGGTTGTTTAAATATTTGTAATAAGAAATGTGTACATCTTTTGAGCATCTGTAGATAAACCTCAGCAGCACAAAGTGTTAAGTAGCACGGAAATGACCTTCTGTTGAAAAGGCTCTTGATGTGCTCGCTGTTGTGCAGGGAGCCGGCTGTCTAGCATTGGCAAATAAAACTATTAAACCCACTTAATTCACACATTGCAACTCTGTTAGGTTCGTAATCCAAATTTGTACTGCTGTGTAGCAGCATACAGAGTTCCAGGATACAGCCTGCCTGCTCCAGTTGTGATTTTTTTTCTGTCCTCACTCTGAAAAACACTTTATTAATGTAAACTAACCCACTGAGTCTGATGTGAAACTGTAATACACACTGTGTAACGCTGTCGAGTTAATAACGATCAAATTAAATTACATAGCAATAAACTATTTTCAAATATGTGTTGTACCTTTGTTTTGTAGTTTTTTTATTTTGTGCCTGTTCCAGTGGAAGATTTAAGAGCCACAGACACAATGGAAGGAGCAGCATTATGACATACCCAACTGTACTTACTGTGTAATTTGCACTCATCATTCACATTAAGTATACCGTATTAGAACTTGTGTCGACAGAAAAGCTGCACTCTTCTGTGACAGCTTAAACAATGTGTTTGTGCCACATTGAGGCTTTTGTATTGTACACTTACTGCACAGTTACTGGTGACATACTTGCGATTTAAATGTGTTTCACTCCATCGTAGAAGGAAATCTGGTGACTTTGGAGGGCTTTGAATGCACGCTTACATTAAATAAACCAGTTTGAGATAGCAGCTTTGAGGTGTGGTGTTTAACGCTCCCTAAAGTAGTCATCAAAGGATATTTCTGTAACATTATTTCACCATCTTCACCAGCTTCAGCTGATGACACAAGGCAAGATAAATCTATGGTGTTAAGTTCCCTGCATCAGATATAATTTGAATCCAGGTGGAAGCATTTTTAAATAACACCACCAAAAAATGTTGACTCTGCAATACATCTGTGTTAAAACAAACCTCCTGTTGGACGACCTCCTGAAGGTACTCCGGTATAATTGGTGACAGTGGAGGTTGTTTGAGCACAATCGAATTACCTTATTGTTGTTGAAGAAACCAGTTGGAGTTGCTTCTAGGTTTGTAACGTAGTGCATTAACCTGCAGGAAGTATCAACAAGAAGACGGTATCATGTGGTCATTCGGGGATGGACATTGTCAGTAAGGTAACCCTGGTAGGCTGCGCTAGTAAGAAACCCAACCTGTGGCTAAAAAAGTACCATTCAAGCACCCCACACCATCACAGAAAATATAGTAGCCTGAGCTGAGGATACAAAGCAGGCTGGATCCAACATGCTGACTTTTCTGTTATGTTGTTAGCATTTTTTTTTCTTTTTATGCTTGCAACTTTATTGTTATCCTCTCACCTAATGTTTCATTTACATATACTGTATCACATTTACTTAAATGTCTACAGGTATACATCTAATCTTTAATGTAAATCTCCACACTCTAAGGGAATGATTTTGAGATTTGGTCACTGTGGAGGTCAATGAATATGATAAACCCATGATCTAGTTATCCTGCTTAAAGTGGCCATCAGGACCACCATTCATTCCCTGAACTGGTGACAAAAGGCAGATAGATTCATGCTTTTATTTTACCAACATCAAACCCTGACCTTGCAGCTGTTTTTGTTTGAATAAACTGTTATCATTCTCAAATGCAAAAGCCAAAACTTGGTTTATTTTTATATATGTTGCATCATTCTGTAAACAAACACACAAAAAAAGATAAAAGAAATGCTTTTCGCATCACATAATACGTACCTTTCACACAGACAGTTCTTAGGCTGTCAATTCTATATGATGAAATGAACCTGTAGGTTCCACAACATTTTCAGGGCTTTAAAATATATCACTATGATGATCACTGGAAAGGTTGCTGCTTCAGGGTTTTGAGAAAAACACACTTCAAGCTGTGCATTTTCAAACTGAATAAAAAAACCTTAAAAATAGACAAAGAGACTTTTTTTTCCATTCAGAGCATTTTAATTTTGGTGAAGCCACCACATCTGAGTCGCTAAATAAGGTTTTAACACACAAGCAATTGAAGCCTTCACAGCTTTATGTTATATGGGAACGTGGCCGCGGGTCGTTGGCCTCTGGCCCTGAGAGAGATTACTGTGATTGGATTGGCATGGTGAGGAACTTGGCACTGGGTCCTTAGCTGGCACAGAAAACTGCCAGAGGATGATGGGAAATAAAGACATCACTGAATGCAAATTACCAGAGAGAGAGAGCAAGAAGAAGGAGGTATCCCATCCCTCATCCTGATGTCAGCCTGTCCATTTCCCTCTGCTGTCTCAGTGTTGTTCCTACATCCCTTTAGCTCCATTATTTTATGAACTTTTATTTATTATCTCTTATTTGACTGTAATGTACTGTGTGGCTTTGATTACTTACCGGTACTTTCAGTGAATGCATAAAATGGAGAAAGGCTCCTGTAGTCTGCACATCCTTGAAGATAAGAACAAATGGAGAGGAGCTCAGGAGGCAGACGGGGTAAAAGGTTAAGCAGGTAAGAGTGAAGCAAATGATGACTCAGAGTTCAGGACAGCCAGAGGGAGAAGGATGGGGCATTTACAAGATGTTCTTTCAACACTCTGCTGAGGCTTCCTGACTGAATAACATCCTTTCTCTGTGCCAGCACTAATCACATCAGAGCGCTGATGATTTTGACCCTATTCAAGGGCTGTGATTGAGTTTGTTCTATTTAAACCATGTTTATTCGTATCTTTGCAGCCTCTTAGTACACATTATGTCAACACACTGTTTTGGAGCTGCATCAGCATTAAAACGGGCACTGAGAGCTCTCTAGTTATTAGTCTTAATGGACTTAATGCCTTCAAAACAATCTGATAAGATCTGTGATTGGATTGCAAAAGCACACAGCCGCAACGATCCAACATGAAAATTAGCCTTGGTTCCTCTTTTTAAATCAAACCCAGTGTAGGGTTCATATACCAACAAATTCAGTCTGAGAAGCCTGCCAATGGGAGCTTTCTTTCTAATCCATGTGGATGTGAACAGTCTATTGTTTCTTGATGCTTTTGGCAGTGTGAAACATCCCTGAATCAATAATACTGCTGATAGGATCTAAAAGGCAGCGGTGTGTTGCCACAGTCTCAGGATCCAGTGTGCAGGACTCATTTAACCCTGAAAGCTGATCATCTTTGCAGTGGTCGGCACCTTTCTCTTTCACAATGATTCTAACATTAGAGCTGCATGGCTTAAGTAATGTGACAATACACACCTTGCTGAAGGGTTTTTTTAGCTTCAGTTTGTGAAAAGGACACCACCAAATAAGCACACTTCAAAAAAATATGCATGTGAGGACAATTGGTGAACCCAAATTGCCCCTAGGTATGCATGTGAGTGTGTGTGGTGATGGACTCATGGCCTGTCCAGGGTGTATCCTCCCTTTGCAAGTAGTAAGCTGGGACTAGATCCAGCAGCCCACCACCCTGCACAAAATTAAGCAGAGTAGGAGGGATGGTTGTCAAGACTGAAGAATTTATGGCTGTTTTAGTCCCCCAAACACCAAGTGAAACAAATTCATTTTAATGATCCAAAAGCTTGGTTGAGTCCACCGAGCAGTAGGTGAGGTGTTAATGGGACTGAGCAAGGCTTAATATCCTGTCATGTGTGAAATCTATAGCAGCTTTATTTATGACTGAGAGATTTGTTTGTACATGTTGTTGACACCTTCCTACCTGTACTGAAGTGATCGTCTGCCAACATAGCGGCATCACCCCGGACGAGATTGAGTCACGCTCATAAAATCGTCATGTTCTCCCCCGTTTGCTCTTCTGTATTTATCATAGGTGACTCTGGCCTTCAGAGTTTTCAGGTTGAAGCAAGTTCATATTTAATAGGATGTCAGCCGGTTTTTCGAACGTCTGACTTTATGCCAGTGTTTATTGGCCATGAATGAGAGACCTTATCTTGGATGACTGGCAGCTCGGATTGAGAGTGGCAGATGAACTCTTAACGTTTCATCATCGCTGAGATCTATTGTTTGTACATGTTTGTATACACCGTATTTAGAGCTGCTGCTGTTGTGTAGTCATGCTGAGTAAGAGACAGAATGCTCAGAGCCCTGTGCTACTGCGTATGAGACCAAGTCAAAGTGACGTGTGAGTCAAGAGTGCCATTGGATTAAAATGTGCTGAGAAAGAAGTATCTGTCGCTCTGACTTACAAACTTGAAAGGAGACAGAGCAGAGCAGAGAAATATTTCACTCTAGCACCCACTCACAGGTCGCGATTGCCTATGCAGGTCGCAGCAGGCTAAGCTGCTTTGTCTTTCATTATTTTTCTCCCTGACATCTTCATGCTCCGATGCATCACTGGCACGCACTTACAAATGCTGAGCCTGATGATGTATCCACATGATGCTATAAGACTGCGTGTTCGAGAGTGTGGAAGGATATTGAAGAGGGAATAGATTCAAAAATGGCATTAAAGTATTAAAACGTGTCTCTCTGGAGTTCGTGAGCTTAGTTGAGGGCATGAAGTTCAGATGAAGAGAAAACAAGAGTGAAGCCGAGTTTAAAAGAGTTCAAAAAATAAACTAAGTGGATAAATAGTTTTAAATCCTGCTGATGATTCACATGTGTCTCTCTGACCTGGCTTTACTCACTGCATATCACGCCTCAGGCAGTAGAAATATAAAATGAACGATCCAAATCTGAACAGAGGCTCAATTGTGCACACAGACTGGCTAATTACAGTATCTGACAACAGATTGACACTGGTGGCAATGAATATTTTCCCCTGTGTGTTGCCAGAAAGAAAGAGGAGATGACACCTGTGCTCATCTGCAGACAGTGTCCACATTGTCAAGGATGAATCACTGATGTAAAAACCTGAAATCTCTGCAGACAGTTTTCACTGCTGGTGTTTCAGTGTAACCTTCTGCAGAATGCATCTATAATGTTGTGATGTTTTTATTGTTGAAAACCTCTAAAAGCTGCATGAACACATTTTTTTTAAAGGAGGCATGTCAACTCACTACTCTCTGAGTTGACTGGTGTAATACGAGGTTCTCATGAGGACTCTGGTGGCTGGTATGTGCCAGTCTCCTCTCACACATTAACACATTAATCCCAGTGGCATTTCGCCTGTCAAGGCCATAAATCATTGACTGGATTAACACTTGCCCTGACATTACATTAGGTATGTGCAGACCTGCGCATGCGAGCATGTGTGTGTGTGTGTGTGTGTGTGTGTGTGGTGTTGTGTGTGTGAGTTTGTGTGTAATGGCAGTCTGTGGAAATTCTTCATTTAGGTAATTAATTCAAAATTAACGTCTTTCTCATGGAGATATGTGGCAGTTTCATACATTTCAATGTTTTGTCATTTATCTAATATTCTGGAAGCTATGAAATTCTTAAATGATGAAAAACTGTTTTTTCTTCTACTCCTGCTGCTCTGCTCCCGGCCAACAGCAGCTGTTTGCAATTGACAATAATTCATTCATCTTGTCCTCTACATATAATATTTCAGTGGAAAAAAAATGTTAATTAAATATAATCTGTAATATGATGGCCACCATAATGACTGGACTTTAATGGTTAGCTGTCTCTCTCTCTCTCCATTGTAAGAATATCATGTGTTTGAGTCCAAGCAGGGCCAGGTCTTTCCGTCAGGAGTTTGCTTGTTCTCCCTGAGTTGTTTAGGGATCCCACACAGTAGAGGAGGAGGGGAGGCTGTAGAAGAAAGGGGGAAATATCCAGGCAACATTAGTAACACTGAGTATTTTGGTTGTGTGATAAATTTTTCTGTACCTAATATGAACCATGAGCCAGAACTTTACCTATAAATCCATGTAACTATATGGTCTCTACAGTACTACAGATTCACTGAGTAATAAACTGATTTTTTTTTTTTTTTTTGCAATAACACAATGGCCTTTCTTTCTTTCTCTAATAAATAAAACCTGATGGCCAGTGTGCAGGGGATTTCAACCATCATAAGTAACTAACTAACTAATCATTGTTGTTACAGTTGCCATTATTTCCACTCGTATAGTCCAGAATACTCAAATATACAGATACAACGCTCATGCTGACAGAACTTGCTTGAGTTTTGGGAGTTACAGTATATCTCTTTGTTTGGGGCCATATCATAGCTGTTGCTGTTGTTGACGAGGAACACAAAAGACACAGACCATCCTTCCATCAGAGATGTAACTCTCAATATTTCCATAACAACTCACCTGTCTGCATCCTTCAGCCTCCTGTAAGTGACTGTTGAGCCTCTTATTTAACTTTTTTTTTTTCAAACATTACTGCTTCTTGTCTCAGTCAGTCAGTCAAAAAAAAAAAAACCCTCACAGACATCGATTCATATGTTGTGGCTCTGTGATTTTTAATACAGGAAAATGCCTTTTACAAAAATGTCATAACATCTGATGCTTAATGCTTTCCAAGAATAGCAGTAACATCATATAAAAGGATGCCCACAAACTTTTTCAAGTTTCATAGACTGTGACACAAATTGTCAACTGCATCACATTTTGTTCATCAATATATTGTCAGTAAAAACATCTCACAATTCATTGTACTGAGATATTGTAAAAAAAAAAAAAACAGAAAACAAAAAAAAAAGTATACAAAAGCTTAAAGTAGCTGTTATCTATTGCAGGACACTGTGGTTAAATGATCACCTTAATCTTAAAAAATAATGTCACCCAGACACGTTTTAAAATTTAGACTCCTCTGCCACATCCAATTTCAAAGTAATGAGAATTCATTTAAATGCTTTGTAGCTTCAAAGTCCAATATGAGCAGCACTTCTGAGGTGTCCATCAGGCTTCGGGGCTGCCGGTGACCTTTCCAGGGCAGCCTCTAGACCCGGCACTGCTGCTGCTGCTGGGGAGGATGTTGGATGTGAAGACTGGAGAGTGTCTGACAGCTCATCGGTCACGTCCGCCAGATTCACCACATTAAGCTACAGGAGGGCAGTGAATCCGTGGCAGCTCCTGATCCAGCCTGCAAAGACACCGGAGAGTCCAGCACTATTTTGTTGAGCAAAGGTTTCTCAGAGGATTACTGGTTTCTTCTGTTTGCATTAAACATTATGATTAATGCATTTATACT
The DNA here is from genome assembly GCF_902148845.1 of Salarias fasciatus. Taxonomy (NCBI): domain Eukaryota; kingdom Metazoa; phylum Chordata; class Actinopteri; order Blenniiformes; family Blenniidae; genus Salarias; species Salarias fasciatus. The sequence goes on along the minus strand of NC_043766.1, from coordinate 6,765,905 downwards.
CTTGCATATCTGTTCTTGAATCTTAAACCCTGTCTTCATATCAGTATTTAAGTGGCTGTGATTTGACTGATGTTCAAAGGCTGCAGGCCAACTGAACACTGCGTCACTGAAGAATTATTCAGCTAAATCCCTTTAGCTTTGAAACTCCGTGCCAGAGGATCTGAAGTCTGCAGAAAGAATCTCTCAAATCGAAACCATCTTTCTAAAGCATTTTAATAATGTCACACCAAAGATGTGCTGCTTAGCATTTAATTATTTTCCTTTTTTCATTCTGTTTTGCCTCTGCTTTGTTTCCAGAGAGAAAAGCACTCAGTAACCTTTGTCTCATAACACAGTTTAGACACATGACTCAAAAGAAAAATCCTTGTCGACTAGAAGAGCAACTAAATAATCTCACAGTAAACACATCCTCAGACTTTTTTTTAATTAGCTTTTTCTGAACAATCTCAATTTGTTTTCAGATTACAGTCTGTACTTGAAAACCAGTTTGCAGATGAAACAACATTAAAAAGTTGCGTTTGCCATCAAAACCACTTAATTTCATCTTTTTACCTGTTGTAATTAAAAAGAAGACAAAATGTTAGATATTTCATGAAATCTCCTTGAAACAAAGGACATAAAATGGTTCTGAATTTAATAAGGGTTAACCTTTTGAAATTAAAAGTGTGCAGCGCTCAAAAGAACAGGCTTAGTTTTCAGGGACAATATCTTCAGATGGAAACAAATGATGGACGGCAGAGCAGAAACAACATAATGACAGTTTCAACATGGAGGCCAACACATGGCTGATTTCTTTAAACTCACAGTGTCCTTAAACACAGTCATGGAGCAGCGGTGTTACACATAGGTTTCATTACATTCTCCCATAATCAAAACTCTGCCAGAAAATGTTGTCACCCCCAGAAACAAAGAAACAAAGCTTTCTGACCACAGGTAGATAGATAGACAGCTAAATAGATAGATAGATAGATAGATAGATAATAGAGAGATAGATAGATAGATAATAGATAGATAGATGGATAGATAGATAGATAGAGAGATAGATAGAACCTTCCAACATTAAAACATAAAACAACAACCACACTTCTACTTAGACAACAATTGCAAAATTTGTTTATTCAGATTGTTTGTCTGTAAAATATCTATGCATGTTTGAAGTGACAGATTATGTAGCGTAACATACTGAGTTATATTGCAAATTTAAAAAAAAAAAAAAGGTCTCCTGGAATAATACTTGATGAAAGAAATGCGGTAGTTGATTTGTGATTCATTGATTCCACACCACTTTAAGAAAAAAGAAAATAAATATACATAAATATTTCGTTTAGGGAAAATAATTATATATTTTTTTTCTCATCCCAGCTTGTATAACCTGCAGATGGCGTTGTTTCACTCTTGCGGCACAAGGGCGCACGCTGGCATCCACACACAAAGAGAGAGGTGGAAGAGAGAGCATCAGCGCCGGGTGCCGCACACTCCCACCAGCCCAGGCTTCTTTCATTGTCCCGGAACCTGAAGAGGAGCGAGTCAGCGCACAGGTCTCCCTCCCGCTCCGCTGCAAGCCTCACCTGAAGCCACACATCTGGAGCTTTCCTGCCCAGCGGCTGTCTGACTCAGCCATGAGGCGGTAGTCCTGCGCGCGAGCCGGCTTTTCACGGAGCGACACCTGCTCTCACACGCGCTCTCTTCTCT